>NC_056737.1:1130601295-1130786295 GCF_019279795.1 Protopterus annectens
CTAATAAAGCCAAGAGTTCATCATTATATTCCACTACTGGGTCCCCTGCTAAACTTTTATACTCATCTGCGTTATTCAGCAGATCAACTACCATTTCACAATAGTTTTGTTTATTTAGTATGACCCAATTGCCACCTTTATCAGCACATTTAAATATGAACTCAGTCTTCTGTTTTTCAAGGCTCTTCAAAGCAAGCCACTCATTCTTACTCAAGATTATAACACTTCCTTTTCTTAAGAAATTCAGCAAGTGTCATAGAAATTTCTTTACACAAAATCTTTAAAAATAAAGAGATGGCAGGCACATTAATATTAGGTACAATTTTTTTATCAGTTGCCAGATGGGGTAATGTTAGCTTCCCATATCCAGTATGATAGCAACTAGAATTATCCATTATCTCATCCAAACAAGAAAATTCAACATCATCATAATCATATACTGACATATTTAATAAATCCTCATCAAGATCATTATTTAAATTAGAATTATTTAAATGAACATTCTCAGAAGAATTAGCGGCATTTTTATGAAAGTAAACTTTCAAATACAATTTTCTACTAAATGCCTTTAACTCTAAATATAAATCAAAAAAAGAAGGGAAATACGTGGGTACAAATTTGCTGCCCTTTAGCAGCACAGCTTTCATATCATTAGTAAGATTCAAATCAGATAAATTCACAAGATATAAAGTCCGTACATTGTACTCACTTATCTGTTCATTATTTAAAACGATTTCTTCCCTTTCTGCCATTTCTCCCCCAGCTAGATTTATTAGCCTGAAAGGAATGATCTGTTACAGCAGAGACTGAAGTACCATTACCACCCTCAGTCTCCAAAGTTGAAGAAGCTGAAGAATCAGCAAATGTTACATTTTTAGAAACATTTTGTTCAGCTGAAGACGCTGACATACTTCGCCGCTTCTGGTAGCCGCTTTTGACCTTTGACCTACTTTGTATCGGCTCACGCTGCCATGAGAAAAGAATCCCAGTCTCATAGTCTTTCAAACCCCGTACCAGTTTATTTCTTTTGCGCTGAATAATTTCACTCTCTGACTTAGAGATTTTTTCATTTATCTTAGAAATCTGCACCCTATAACAGGACTCCTCCAGCACCTCGTCCTGTAGGTGCAAGATTTCAGCTTTCAATTTTTCATGTGCTCTCATGTTCCGCTTAATCAAAATGCGAAGCCAGTTCAAGGTACAATCTAAAGAGGCTTGCTTCCATTCTTCAAAGAGGTCATTCTCCTCTTCTAAAAATTGAGTAGCAGGGAGTCTATCAATACGTAGCCCCCTTGGAGTCAGATTCAAGCTTATATTTTTTTCCAGAAGTAGAGTATCCAAAAAAAGGGCAACTTCTTCTTTGGCCATCAATCTCTCCAACTGCTGAAAACGCCCATCAGAATCACGATTTCCACCAACATTCCAGGGATCCAACATAGTGAACTTTCTCTCTCGTTCACTCACAATATCAGGAAAAAGAATACCTCCCAGCAAATCAAGCTGCTCAGGCGTTCGAGCTGTCTGTGACATATTAGTGCTGGTATTAGTGATAGTAAAACACCAGCAACCAAAATAATATAAGAAACACAAATTCACCAGCACTTCTTCTTTATTTCAAAACAGCGATCTGGTACCTCGGCGATTTGCCTTCATGGATCACAATGCATTCACATTTTAGCAGATATATATACTCTCCAAATCATCACATACAGCTGTCATTAATTAGCTAATTATGCATTAAACATTAAAGTAACAAGGCAACATTTTTGGTAAAAAATATCAGTATTAAATATAGTAAATAAATACACTAGTTAACAATGTAATCAATCTTAGAGTACAAAATTACAGAAATACTAGCATAAATATGGAATGTTGAATAATAAAGTATTATTTTTAAATAGTCAATAAAAAAGAGTTGACTAGTGTGTTGGCAGCTATTATATTAGATATGAGCAGTAACCTGCTCCTAGGATAAGCGTAGTACTTTATATACGACTGTCCCTTCTGAAGTAATAAGAACGTATAACAAATCGGTCCGATATTCTGCAATGATATATAATGATGCTATATAGCCAGTGGTGCTTAATTTCAGAGAGTGTACATTCACAGTTATAATCAACAGTACCTTATTTCAGGAGCATTCATTTATCGACATTCTCATAACACCATTGGGATATATAAATATATGAATAAGTAGCTGATCCGCTCAGTCGGTATTCACTTCCCCAAGCGTTATACGAACAAACCTCTTCAGGTGATTCGAACAGCAAACAATCAAACTTAACAATGCACAACGAGTATTTTCAAGGCAAATAATCCACAGTGTCGCTCGCAGTATAATCCAAATAATATGGACCCACAATTTCTATTCCTTTACCATGCGTTTAACGAATGCACCACGCATATATCTTAAAAGTAAAGACTTTTTATTGTATCAAGTGTTCAGCAAACAAACAATTCGGCAAGCGCTTTCACCTACTGGCTTCCTCAGGCCGTTAGATTAAAAATGTTGAGTTGGGATATATATAACTTCAGGATTTGAAAACCATGATGTCATTTCCTGTCCCAGTTTAAAATACTTTGTAACTATTCTGTATAATAGTGTTACAAATTATCACATTTCGGAATAGCTTTAAAACAATCTTCGTTTCTACTTATATAAATCACGAATATATAGCTAACACTGTGACAGTACATTAAAAGCATCATTTAAAATGCATAAACAACAAATATCTGAATAATACTAATTAATGTTATATCCCGTTATTGTTGCCATAATGCTTATATAAGCTATTAAATCAAAAATCATTTCATGAAATACGATAACATCCAAATGTGATTATTAGCTCCAGTCTATCAAAAATACATAAAAAATGCATGTTTTAAAATAAAAATAAAAATAATAATATTAAACAAAAATTGTTATTTAAAATATGTTTATGGTGTACTATTCCTAATATGAGTACACACTCTGTCTTAAAATCTTTTTATATATAGCACTCATAATAAAATATGTGCAGTAAAAAATTTTTTATTTCCGTAAACAATATTTATGATTTACGGTTATTTAATAATATACATCTGAAGTTTAAAATGTTTCTTCTGCTTCTTCATGTTTGTAGGCTGATCTCTCAGACTGTCATATATATGCATAATAAGATTATATATATTTCCACCTTTAATTACCGATAAAATTACTCGGTAGTCCGTATTTATAGGATGGAAACAAAATCTATCTGAACGATCGCATGTTATTTGGGAGGTAGTGATGGAATATAGTGGGACGTGATATAAAATAATGAACACAGGGTTATTAGTATAAAATATTAGATATAAAATATGTGGGTATGACAATATATAAGTATTAATAAGACATCCCATTGTATATTATTCGTTATTAAATTATTCGTTATCAGATTATTCTATTGTACTAAAGAGTGGTATAACACTACTTATATTCAATAAATGATAGAATTCCAACAAAGGAAAATAAATATATATATAATTAATTTAATTGAATATGACATATTTTTATATAATAATTTATGACTTGAACAGTATTATATATTTAGACTATTGTTAATAAACTATCTATTGACTTGTTTAATCAATAATATATATTTGTTTTGGCATTGTTAGATTCATGTATTATATTATATATCTTATGTTAAGTGATACATGAATTTAATTAATACATCCGAACATGTATTTATTTTACTTTGTTGGAATTCTATCATTTATTGAATATAAGTAGTGTTATACCACGGAAATAACAAATTTTTTACTGCACATATTTTATTATGAGTGCTATATATAAAAAGATTTTAAGACAGAGTGTGTACTCATATTAGGAATAGTACACCATAAACATATTTTAAATAACAATTTTTGTTTAATATTATTATTTTTATTTTTATTTTTATTTTAAAACATGCATTTTTTATGTATTTTTGATAGACTGGAGCTAATAATCACATTTGGATGTTATCGTATTTCATGAAATGATTTTTGATTTAATAGCTTATATAAGCATTATGGCAACAATAACGGGATATAACATTAATTAGTATTATTCAGATATTTGTTGTTTATGCATTTTAAATGATGCTTTTAATGTACTGTCACAGTGTTAGCTATATATTCGTGATTTATATAAGTAGAAACGAAGATTGTTTTAAAGCTATTCCGAAATGTGATAATTTGTAACATTATTATACAGAATAGTCACAAAGTATTTTAAACTGGGACAGGAAATGACATCATGGTTTCAAATCCTGAAGTTATATATTTCCCAACTTAACATTCTTAATCTAACGGCCTGAGGAAGCCAGTAGGTGAAAGTGCTTGCCGAATTGTTTGTTTGCTGAACATTTGATACAATAAAAAGTCTTTACTTTTAAGATATATGCTTTGTGCATTCGTTAAACGCATGTTAAAGGAATAGAAATTGTGGGTCCATATTATTTGGATTATACTGCGAGCGACACTGTGGATTATTTGCTTTGAAAACACTGGTTGTGCACTGTTAAGTTTGATTGTTTGCTGTTCGAATTACCTGAAGAGGTTTGTTCGTATAACGCTTGGGGAAGTGAATACCGACTAAGCGGACCAGCTACCTATTCATTTGTTTATATATCCCAATGGTGTTATGAGAATGTCGATAAATGAATGCTCCTGAAATAAGGTACTGTTGATTATAACCGTGAATGTACATTCTTTGAAATTAAGCACCACTGACTATATAGCATTATTATATATCATTGCCGAACATCGGACCAATTTGTTATACGTTCTTATTACTTCCGAAGGGACAGTTGTATATAAAGTATTACGCCTATCCTAGGAGCAAGTTACTGCTCGTATCTAATATAATAGCTGCCAACACACTAGTCAACTCTTTTTTATTGACAATTTCGTTGGATTATTCAGACTGTGTGTTTTTGGAGCAGTAGTGATTGTTGTTACAATTATTTTTAAATACCCAATACTTGATTCAAACCAAAGGGCTTTAAAGTCTTAAACTTTAGGATCATTCTAGTTTCTAACTCAAGCAGTTTGCTCACATAACCCCCCCTAGATGAAAAGGGCTTACCAAGCACACAGAATTTTAAACTGCTAGGGGAATCTCCATGTTTATCATGGAAATGTTGGGCAACAGGACTGACTTCACTATGGTTCCCAATATCTTTTAAATGCTCTAGAACCCGAGTCCTAACCATACGCTTGATTTGTCCTATATACCAAACATCAGTGCAAGAACAGCCCAGAATATATACCACCCCTGTCGATCTGCAGTTAAAATGAAATCTAGGAACAAAATATTTTTCCATTAATAAGATTTAAATTCATAACCCTGTTACAAATAACTACAATGATCACATGAAAAAGTGCCAAAAGGCAAAAAAATTATTGTTCCCTTTAACAAAATTATGATTTAATTATTCTTTTAAATTCTTCTCCCTCTTAAAAGAAAAGATAATATGTTCAGGAAACAAATGACCTATGGTTTCATTCTCACTAACAATATGCCAATATTTTCTTACTATCCCAATTAACTCACTAGAAAACGGAGAAAATCTTGTGGCATAAAAGAGCTTTTTATCATCATCAATGTCCTTTATGTCATGCATTCTACCCTCATATTTATTATTCTCGGGTTCTAGAGCATTTACAAGATATTAGGGACCATAGTGAAGTCAGTCCTGTTGCCCAACATTTCCATGATAAACATGGAGATTCCCCTAGCAGTTTAAAATGCTATGTGCTTGGTAAGCCCTTTTTATCTAGAGGGGGGGGGATTATGTGAGCAAACTGCTTGAGTTAGAAACTAGAATGATCCTAAAGTTTAAGACTTTAAAGCCCTTTGGTTTGAATCAAGAATTGGGTATTTAAATAATACTTTATTATTCGACATTCCATATTTATGCTAGTATTTCTGTAATTTTGTACTCTAAGATTGATTACAGTGTTAACTAGTGTATTTATTTACTATATTTAATACTGATATTTTTTACCAAAAATGTTGCCTTGTTACTTTAATGTTTAATGCATAATTAGCTAATTAATGACAGCTGTATGTGATGATTTGGAGAGTACATATATCTGCTAGAAATGTGAATGCATTGTGATCCATGAAGGCGAATTGCCGAGGTACCAGAGTGCTGTTTTGAAATAAAGAAGAAGTGCTGGTGATGTGCTGGTGAATTTGTGTTTCTTAAATTAAACTGGCAGCTCTGCCTGAATGCACAGGATCCACCGGGGCTGAACGGAAACATCTCAGTAATCAGTATTTTGACATAAAGAGCTATGGAGCTGAAATAATTTATACAGCATGGGTGATCCAGTGCAAACTAATTGGATGCTAAGCACTGTGGTTAGTTGAAGAGAATTAGCTACTCAATGGCTATGAAGCCCCGGATATTTATTGGACATTCAGAAATAGTGAGAGTTCTAAGCACTATGGCTAGTTTTGGAGAATTGCCATTGGATGGTTACAAAGTCTTGGATGTTTATTGGACATTCAGAATATTGAGAGTCCGTAGGATTGCAGGATTGCACATAGAATAATTGGTATGACCAATCCATATGTCAGTTTTGAAGACTCCCTATTGGGTAGCCACATGAAGGATCACCAGTAAGGTTTTGTTATTGTCGGCAGGAACAGGCAGTGAAGCCCTGGAAGCTTATTGGACATTAGCTATTATAGTTAACCAATTGGACAGCAGGAACAAATGCAGGCAGTACTCTGTAAATTTAATATGAATGAGTAATTTGAGGGTTTTCAATTGGTTATTTACAGCCAGGAGAACCAGTGGTTTTTTTTGGTACTGTTTTCAGAAAGTGATGTGGACACAGTTGAGTTGTTAAGAATGGGCAGAAAATTCTGAAACACTGTCTAAGAAAGTCCTCATATGACTGTGGATGCAAGCGCTGAATTTGTTTTAAAAGGAGTTTTATAACAATAAAAAGTTTTGGTTGTGATTTAATGACGGCTTGGTTGGTGACTTTATATTTTATTTTTCGTGTAAATTACCGAAGGAATTTCCTGCACCAAAGCAAAAACTTGAACTTCTTTTTGGTGAACACCCACAAGATTCTTCTTCTTAGCCAGAGTTTTTTCTTCTTTTACTTTTTACTTTCTCCAACTTTCTTCTTTTTTTGTTATTCAGGGAGTATTATTACTAGCGAGTACCTGATTTTTGTGTAAATTGAGGATTGCTTTTACTGGCTTTTCCCCTGCAGTTTCTATTTTCACAAAGGGAGCTCCCAATCAGTGTGCAGTCCTCTTTGAAATCCTCACATTTGCATTTACTTTGAGTGTCTCATTTAAGCTGAAAACACAAGCCCCATGGTTCACCCTGCCTTGTTTGAAAGCATGGTACTCTCCCTCTTCACCCTTCAAAAATGTAGCTGTGGCCTTTCAAGAAGTTCAGTTGAGCCTTTTGGACATGATCAGTAAAGCAGTTCCTCAAAGGAGTCCTACCTGAATTAATCTTTCCTCCATGGAACCTCACCTGCATGAGCCAACATATGGGGGTACAGTTACTGTATATTCTCTCGAATGCACAAGTTGACAGAAATGTCTGCTCTCAGAAGTTGATGAATGGACTCTGTCAAGTTGATTACAACACCAAATGTTGTTTTACTGAGGAGATCTGCATGCACTTGTAGCAAGTGAGAGTGGGTGGTAATATCAAGCTTTGGCATTGGAGCTGAGTGTGTATGCACAAGTGTTCTTGGGCTATGGTTACAGTAAAGGCTAGAGAAGGAGATAGTTTGTGTTGTGCTTGTGTATTGCACACAGGAGTAAGGATGGGTGGGGGGACATTGCAGTTTCGTGTGAACCACAATTACTGGACTTTATATGTATGTACATGTCAGTGTCATCCTATTGTCATGGGTGGGGATTAAGTGCATTTGGTAAAAAACACATTTAGTGATTTGTAAAACATTAGAAAACCTGGCTGAGAGTGCATTTGATTGAAAACTCATTTCGTTGTGCTCTCAACTGTTATGATTTATGTATAGCACTATGATTTTTGAATTCTTATTTGGGCCTTTTCTTCCTTGATTAACTGATGTTCCTCATAAACTTAGACCTATTTAAAGGAACATATATTATTACGTAACTAAGCTAAATATATGCATGCATTCACAAGCACTAATTATATGAGCTCTAGTATATACAACAAAAAGTGTTCATCTTTCTATTTATATATATATATATATATATATATATATATATATATATATATATATATATATATATATATATATATATATACTTTTTTTTTTTTTTAAGATTAATGCTATGATTTTTAATGCTCAAAGATTGAGAGGTACGTATTTCATGTGATCTGTTTATAGGATGCAGCTTAGATGTATCACTGTAGTATTCAAGTAGATTTATCTGTAAATGTAGAAAATTGTTTATTTGTCTAGTTGTCGTGAGGGCAACTAGTATTACCTGTAGAAAGTTCCTTCTGGTGCATTCATTTCTGTTTATGGACCAGCTGTGATTTATTGTGTATTGTCTGTTATCTGTGGTTGTACGACTGTGGAGTTGATATATTAAGTAGGGGGCATGAGGGGCAAAGGGTATTTGTCCTGCTCAGTAACACTTTTTTAAGGTACTTACCTCTGTGTACATTGTACAGGTTGTGATTAGATGAAATGTTTTTCTGATCAAATGAGTTTTCAGCCATTTGGTTTGAATGTTCTAGAGCTCTAGTGGCTAGAGCAAATGTGATTCAGTGAACGACATTACAAAGCAGAACACCGTAGTAAGTGGTACAGGTAACTGCTGTACCAATTTTGAGGGGCATTGAATGCTGCCACCTGGGTGGTACTTTGACTAGCATTATGGTATGTAGTTAAACTATGTTAATAACCCCTGTTAATAATAAAGGTGAAGAAGATGAACTTGGAGACCCTTTGTGCAACCAGTTCCACTGTGTGCATGTTTTGTACTGATTTAAAAACAGTAAATTTTCATTTGAACTCTTCTTCTTGATATGCAGAGTGGTGGCGTACAGCAGATGGACATGGACATGCTGGGGCAGCTTATTTTTCACCTTTCCTGGGAATTCCTCACCTTTTTGCTTCTTCATTACAAAGTCATGATTCCAATACATTCCATTGTAGAACAAGCAAGAATGGTCGTGGGACTAAGAAAGGTAATTGTTTTAATTCCAAGTAGTTTTCTTTTTTATAGTCAACCACGTGTGCTTTGTTTGACTATATAAAGTGTCAAAGGTCCTATTCCTTTGTAGCATACAGCTCTTCAGGCATTTGTATTATTCCGTGAAAGATATTAGTTGTATGCCTTTTTTATTTCTCTGCTTTGTTGGCACGTTTGTATGAACATTTTATTATTTGAATTTGAACTGCACGTTTTTTTTCCAAATAGGATGCAAAACTGTACCTAATGGATGTGAATAGATGCATGTATGTAAATCTGTTTGTATTGGGAGGGCACTCTTTTTTTACCATGGAATGTAGAGCTTCACTTTCTGACCTGCTTTTAAAAGTGTAGCTCAAAACTTTTTAAAGTATGGTATCTATAGGCAACACTTTCCTATGCCATGTTGAGAAAAAAGTTATTGTTTTCTTCAGAACATTGTTGTTGCTTATTATTTTTATTTATTTTATTTATCTGTCTATTCCAGTTCACTATTTTTAAAATGTACATAATCATCAATTACACATTTAATGTATACAATTGGCAATGCATTTATAACAGGTAACTATTAGATGTTAAGTTGTCTATCTCGCCTTCATTCTTGCTGGTTGGGTTCGGAGCCGATCCTCTGCTCCGACTCGGCCATCTTCAAAAGCTCGAGAGCTGCTTACTTGCTCGAGGCCCCCCCCTATATCCCATGATGCCTGGCGCTAGATACCCAGATCTCGTTTGCCGCTTCTGCTACGAGGTTGCGTTTACTGGCTCAGGTCGTATTTTTTCTCTTTATTCACTATATTTAGGACTTTTTTGTACTTTATTGAATATACACTTATTGTCATAGCTTGGCTGTAGGTTCTATGGTAGTTGGTTAGTGTTCCCCCCCTTAAAAATGTTCTCCTTAAAGAGTTTTCCTCTCCCTCCCCCACTCCTGTTTACCTTTTCAAAGTAAGCCGTTTTAGTTAGAGGCTTATCATTGTTTTATTTTTTAAGGTAGACAAAGTTCATTAGAAATTGTGGTAGTTTGTAGGTCTTATATTATATAGTGTGTGTGCGCTGTTAGGGTGTCATAGCTTGTGTGGTTTGTGTATATTTTTTCCAGTTACCCACTCTCCATTATACTTGTTCTTTGTATTTGATTTTCCTTCACAGGAATGTCTAAAGACAAAAAAGTGTCGGGATTCAAGAAGTGTGACTCATGCTGTCAGAAAATGTCTCTGACAGATGGTCACACTTCTTGTGTTTACTGCTTGGGCTCCCTACACCTGCAGGACTCTTGTTCGGTGTGTCACGCCTTTAGTCCAAGAGTCCTGCAGGAGTGTAGGAATAAGCTTATCCTTAGGGGTTTGCTTAAACCTGAAGGATCACCGGCCAAGACTCAGTCAGTGAAACCTTCTAGGCCATTGAAGTCGTCGGCTCGGAGCCGTCGCCGGGTATGGCTTCTGCTTCAACTTTGGTTTCGGCTGGAACCGAAGCACCTATCTCTACGTCAACTTTGGCTCCGACCGGAGCCAAAGTACCTGTCTCTCAGTCGGCCCAGACTCTTCCGTTGGAACCATCAGGGAGTCGAAAACGCTCCAGGTCACCATCCTTGGAGTCGATACACTCGGATCCAGGGTCACCCTTACTGCAATCTGAGCGTAGTCATCGGTCCCACTCTTCTCGGTCGTTTAGGTTATCTGACCATGATTTGGAGAGAGTGGTGAGCAGGCTTTTAAAGTCGCAGACCCTGGCAAAAATGCTATCCAGCCCCCCTCATCAGGGCTCGGCTCTTCCTGTTTCTCCAATAGTTCCTCCTTTGACTCATCCCTTGAGTTCGGAGCTGGACCATGCTGTGGCTGGAACCGTGGGTCCGTCTGTGCCGATACCTCCCCTTTCAGTTCCGTCGTCTGCTCCGATCTCTTCCATGGTGCCGTCCTTGGAGGGATCTGGGCACCAGGACTCCCTCTGCTCCGAGGGGGCGAGTGGCATCTGACCCTTGTCCAACCCCGTTTTCCCTCTTGGAGCTTTGGCGCAGGTGAGTTTGGCTCCTACATCGGCTTCGGAGCAGTCTCTCTCAGTGCCGGGAAGGATTCTGGTCTCTTCGGAGCCAGAACCTTCTCTGGTATCGGGAAGGGGTGCCTTTGAGGTCATGAGGAGTGTGCTGGCATCTGAGTCAGCCTCACGGTCAGCCTCATCGGCTCCTCCCCCCATGGTGCCTGCTCCTGTCGCTGCCCCTCCTCCAGACCCCAAGCGTGGGGAACAAGCGCTCCAGGGCACCCCATTGGGTGTATCTTCCTCTTCCAAGGCCTCCCCCGTTCATTCAGAGGAGCCCCCTCGAAAGAGGAAATGCAAGAGGAAGCATGTTGACTCCCCTGAGTCTGTCACTTCAGATACTGACTTGGAGGAGTCGGAAGGGTCCCCGAGATCCCCCTCTGTGGACGTCTCCTTCTCAGACATCCTTGAAATCCTTAGGCAGAGGGGGAGCTGGACTACCCGTAACCCTCCGAGGATGAGTCTGTATGCCTGGATGCATTTGGTTCCTGACCCTCCACCTCCTGGGTGTCTCCACCTTTCGATCCACTGATGTCGGTGGTGGCTTGAAAGGCGTGGTCAGCTCCAGACTCAATGGAACCAACTCCCCGTAGGCCCACAAAATTCATCACTGCCCCTCAAGACAAGCAATTTCTGACCAAGGGAGTTCCCGTGGATGCCATGGTGGTAGTAGCGGCCACTAAAAAGGAGTTGAATGAAACTTCTTCGTCTGTCCATCCCCCTAATAAGGAATCTAGGACAATGGACAGATATGGGAAGCGGATGTTTTCCTCAGCGACCTTTTCCATGAGGTCTCTGAACTATTTGTGCCATTTTACCCGCCTTCAAAAGGATCTCTTTAAAGAGCTAGGAGATAGCCTTCAAGATCCCTTAGCTGCGGGGGCTCAGGCTAAGATTGCCTCCCAGCTGGCGCCTCTAAATTCTGTAGTAAACTCCTCCATGCAGCTCATCTCTTATGCAGCCGATGGAGCGAGTAGGGCCGCAGGCACAGGTGTGGCTTTGAGGAGACACGCTTGGATGCGGTTATGCAACTTTGCGGAACCCTTCAAGACGTCGTTCACCAACACCCCCTTTGATGGTTCTGTTCTGTTGGTATCACAGGTGAAGGATACCCTTACCAGGTGTGAGCAGGAAGGCAAGACTCTCTCTGCTGTTGGAGTCCGTTTTTCCACTCCTTCAAGAGCGTATCCCAAGGGTCAGAAGAGTGGGAAGATGTGGTTCCGGAAATCCCAGGGAGCCGTGCCTGACACACGTGGAGAGTTCCCCTCCAGGGGCAGAGGAGGGAACAACAATAGATGCCGCCCTAGGGGCAGGGGGGATCTGCAAAATCAGGGCCAAAGAGAATCCTTCTCTGACAAGCCCTTCCAACATCCCTGAAGTGCTGCCCGACTGTCCACCTTCGAGGCAGTCGGGGGAAGATTATCGCTGTACCCAAAAGCCTGGCAAAGTATAACACAAGACAAATGGATACTTTCTATCATATCCGAAGGCTACAAAATCCCCTTCTTTCGCACTCCACTCTTTTCCAACAAATCCCTTTCAGATGTTCCACCCAATCTAAGGGATCAAGCAGTTCAAGAAATTTCAAAATTGCTAAGAAAAAGAGCCATCCAGTCAGTCCCAGCAGACCAACAAGGATCCGGAACATACTCAAGGTTCTTTTTGGTACCAAAAAAGACACGGGACTGGCGACCCATTCTGGATCTCAGCAGACTAAACAGGTCTGTTCAAAGAACGAAGTTCTGGATGGTCACGCTACAGTCCATTTTACCCTTACTGGGTCAGGACAATTGGATGTGCTCCATAGATCTTCAGGACGCGTACTACCATATCAAAATGCACAGACGCTCCAGAAGATTCCTCCACTTCCGGCTGGGAGCCAGTCATTATCAGTTCAGAACGCTGCCCTTTGGTCTCATCACAGCCCCCAGGGTGTTCACCAAATGTTTGGCAGTAGTCACCGCTCACTTGAGATGGCAAGGATTCCAGGTGTTTCCATATTTAGACTACTGGCTCCTTACTGCAACCACCAGGCATCACCTGCTGCTAGCCAGAGACTACACCATCCAAACATGCTCCACTCTAGACATCACAATAAATTTCGAAAAGTCTGCATTGTCGCATTGTCAATCTATCACCGTTATAGGCGCAAATTTAAAGACAAAGGACATGTCAGTGACTCTCCCAGTAGACAGTGTGTTAGCCATTCGACGACATGTGCAGGTCTTATTAGGTTGCAAAAAGATTCAGACCAGATTTGTCCTAAAAACATTGGGTCTCATGGCAGCGGCTATAATACTAGTCCCCCTTGCACGTTTTCACATGAGGATTCTTCAGTGGATGTTGTTCACACAATGGTCCTTCCAGCAACTCCCAGTGTCTCACATGATAATGATCACACAGCCATGCAAAAACCAGCTTGTTTGGTGGATGGTTTCCCCATCATTACACCAGGGCAGACCATTCGTTCTTCCTCCTCCAGTAGCTACGGTGACCACGGACGCCTCCCTGATCGGGTGTGGGGGGGGGCATTTTCAGGGCAGAACAGCCCAAGGCACCTGGCAGCCTCATGAGTACCATCTGCATATCAATGTCTTGGAGATGAGAGCCGTGCTTTTAGCGTTGCAAGCTCTTCAGAACTCTCTTCCCACTGGGACCATTGCAATTCAAACAGACAATATGTCAGTGGTATGGTACATCAACAAGCAGGGTGGAACCAAGTCATACCCCTTATGTCGAGAAGCACTCAGACTTTGGCAGTGGGCAATCTCTTCCCAACGGTTTCTGATAGCAGTGCACATCCCTGGGAAGTCCAACGTTATAGCAGACAGGCTGAGCAGAGCAATTCTCATGCCTCACGAGTGGTCTCTCAGTCAGACTGTGGCGGACAAAATCTTCTGCAAATGTGGTCAGCCTTGCTGCGACCTTTTTGCCACCCCCTTCAACAGCAAGTGCGACAATTTCTTCTCTCTCCTTCCTCTCCCCGGACACCTCCTCAGAGACGCTCTAGTTCACGATTAGCCCCAGGGACTTCTTTATGCATTCCCTCCATTTCCCCTGATACCTAAACTAATTCAGAAAGCTACCACATTGGGATGCAAGATGATCCTCATTGCCCCTTACTGGCCTCAACAAATTTGGTTCCCTTTCCTGCATCATCACCTTCTGGAGCAGCCCTGGACCCAATTCCAGAACTCCTGATCTATCAATCGGGCGGGCTGCACCAATCTCTTCAATCTCTCCAGCTCACTGCTTGGTTTCTCCACTTCCGACATTAGCCAGGCTTCCCAACATCTCCCATTCGGTGCGTGAAATCATCTTATCTTCGCATAAGTCGACCACTAGGAAAACTTATGCTAGCAAGTGGAAAAGTTTTTCCTTATGGGCAGAGAACAGGAATATAGATCCCTTTTCAGCCCCTGTGCACCATATTTTAAAATTTCTAGCATAACTTTTTCGAACAGGATCCTCTTCTGCCACGATTAGAGTTCAGCTAGCTGCAATTTCAAACTTTCATACGGGCCTATCTGATTCCAGCATCATGTCCCATAAGCTTTGTAAAGCCTTTCTTAAAGGGACCACTCTACTCAGGCCCCCAGTAAGAGATCCCCCGCCTCTGTGGGATCTGAATTTGATTTTAGCTTCCCTGATTCTGCCCCCCTTTGAACCAGCATCTTCCAGTTCCTTGAAGTTTCTTTCTTGGAAAACCCTTCTTCTGGTCGCAGTTACGTCGGCCAGAAGAGTTTCTGAACTTCAGGCTCTGTGTTCGTCCTCCTTACCTAGTTTTTCACAATGATAGAGTTTCTCTTCGGACTAACCCTTCCTTTCTTCCAAAGGTTACTTCTGATTATAATTTGAATCAGTCCATTGAACTACCTGTGTTCTTTCCAAATTATTCCAACAAGGCAGAATACAAGTTACATCAGCTGGACGTCCATAGACAATTACGCTTTTACTTGCATAGAACCAAGCAAATCAGAAAATCAGACCACTTGTTCCTGTCTTACGCTGAGGGAAAACAAGGCATACCGGTGTCAAAAGTCACCTTATCTAGGTGGTTGACTTCTACTATTACTTTTATATATCAGTTAAGAAATAAAGAGCTTCCTGCTAAACCCAAAGGTCACTCCACCAGAGCTCTAGCTACTTCTGTGGCTTTTCAGGCCAGATTGCCAATGGAAACTATTTGTGCGGCAGCTACATGGGCTAATCCACATACCTTCATTTCACATTATAAGCTGGATGTGGCTTCCAAAAGCAGAGCTGATTTTGGTTCCACTGTTCTGAAGAGTCTGTTCCGATGAGCCACCCCGGATTGAGGTGCTAGGGACGCTGTCCCAACCAGCAAGAATGAAGGCGAGATAGACAACTTAACATTAAGAAGTTATGTACGTACCATAACGTTCCATGTTAGTTGTCTTCTTCTCGCCTTCTTTCTTGTGTCCCACGCTCCATCCCCCTATCCTAGTACACTGAGAAGAGTTCCTTAGGTTTGTTGATCACTGGCTGAGTCTTCTCTGGCTATTACTTTTGACTGTCAGTCTCTCCAGTAGGTTCCTGTATCCTGCTAAATTTACTGTATTACTATAATTGTTATTATTATGTCTGTAGTTAGGTTACCAAACGAGATGTGGGTATCTAGCGCCAGGCATCATGGGATATAGGGGGGGCCTCGAGCCAGTAAGCAGCTCTCGAGCTTTTGAAGATGGCCGAGTCGGAGTTGAGGATCGGCTCCGAACCTAACCAGCAAGAAAGAAGGCGAGAAGAAGACAACTAACATGGAACGTTATGGTAGGTACATAACTTCTTATTTTATTTGATTTCAGTTATTTCAAAAGAAAAGAGGAGGAGTTGCATCATTTAGAGGTATTAGAATATTTAGCAGGTATAAATGTGGTTGTAGAGATATGAGAAAGAATGGTAGCTTGGAAATAATTGTAGGTTTTATGCGTGGAAAGAAATGGTAAATATAAGCAGTAGAAATATTTTGTTAGAAGAGAAGCAAAAATGGTATAATTGTTGGTACTAAAGGTGATTATTTGGAGGGGTAGATAGTAGATTTTGTTAGTAGTTAGAGTAAGGGTAGGCAGCCTGGAAAAATAGTAAGAGAGGTGGAGGCAGGGGATTGAGAAGTGCGGGCAAGTGGATAGAGGTTTTAGCCAGGTGTTGGACATGCACATATCAGTGACTGATAAAAATGACATTTTAAGCGCTTTTTAAATGTGGTGCAATTATCAATTAGTCTTGGGTCTTTTGGAATGTTGTTCCAGATTATTAAGACATAGTGGGAGTAAAGTGAGTTACCTGATAAGTGTGTAATCTGTTGTTCTGAATAAGCAGTTCTCTGAAGCAGAAATTCCTATTTGGGCAACAAAGTTGCAGAGCACCTGTTAGAGATGGACACTTCTCTGGAGTATTCATGAGGTTGAAAGCGGTTAGTAGTTTAAGTGTCCACTAAGTAGTAGATGGGAAGCTCGAGCAATGCTACTTGTTTTAGCATGTAACAGTGGTGAGTTCTATAGACATGATTTGTAGCAAATTTTTCTATCTTGCTGTAACAATTTAGGAGTTTAAATAAGTATGTGGTGCTTAAATTAGTTAGGATAAGGGAGGCATAGAGTAAGGTTGGAAGTAAGAAGGATGAAGCTAAAGTTTTTTTAGATGAGTCAGTAAGTTATTGTTTTGCCGTTTAGAGGAAGCTCAGCTTTTGATATACTTTTTTTTTAATTGCTTGCAAGATGTTTTGGTCAAGCTTGAGGTTTTGATCAATTATGATGCCTAACAGTTTTGTATTCGTTACTGTGTTGATTATTGTGTTATTGAAGGATGTTATTTTGAAGGCGTTATTTGTGCTAGATTTTTTGTTGGAGGGGAAGCATGAGTTTTTTTTTTAATAGAAGTAAATTGGATTGTTTTGGCCAAGATTCCCTGCAGACAAAGAGGTCTGAATACTAATCTTGTATTTTAGTTAGTGATGGTGTTGAATCATCAGCATATTGGATCATGTATGCATGGTGTGACAGTGTGGGGTTTATAAAGATGTTGAAAAGAAGGCCAAGTATGGACCCCTGTGGTACACCTAATTTAATAGTTTGAAAGAAGGAGAGAGTTTTTCCATCTGACTGTTTGTTCGTCAGATAAATTGCCAAGGAACCAGGAAAGACAGTGATGAGGTAAGCCAAGCGAGGTAAGTTTGTTAAGGAGCTTTTGGTAGGATACGGTATCAAATATCTTGAACAGATCAAGGAAATAGGGTACTTTGCCACTGTTTCTCTATGAGTTAATGGTGTTGCTAAGTGTAAGGGAGCTGTTGTAGTATGGTGAGGGCGAAAGCCATGTTGATGTTAGACAGACGCTTGAGTTGAGGTAATGTTTAAGTTGGGTATGGATATATTTTTTCCAAAATTTTAGACTGGTGATAGTATTGCAGTTTGTCTGTAATTATGAAAGTAAGTTGATGTGCTGTCTTTATATAATGTTACAATGTAAAATTTCCTCTAGATGAGTAGGACACATTTTTCGGATGCTGACCTGTTATCAGGACAGATACTGGGATGGTTATTGAGTTGGTGGCTGTTTTTAGGTATTGACTAGGAAGTTAATCTGCAGTCAACGATGAGGGATTAAGTTTGTTTAGACGTTCTTATTTAATATCATCATCATCATCATCATTTCTGGATAGGCTGAAATTAAAAGATTGTAGCTGGTTATGGGAGTGAGGTGGCAGTGTAAGAGAAGAAGTGGTATTATTCATGAGGGATTTTACTGTCTCAATAAAATAGGGAGTTGAATTGTGAAGAGAATAAAGTCTGCTGTGTTGGTGGTAGAAGAAGATGATGCGACTGTCGCAATAGAGTCATTTATTTAGTGTGGACCAAAATAGTTTTGGATTGTTCTGGTGTTTATATTGTAGATTTGAGTAGTAATTTTGTTGAGTTTTATGTGGAATTTTGTTTGGTTTCTAAGTTGATTATAATTTTGTAGGGTATTTTGAGTTCTATATTTTAGCCATTCTTTCTATCTTAGGATAATGGATCACTTTGTTGCATTTGGTTAATTTAGGAGCTGGATTGGATTTGACCTCTTTTGTCCAGATTGAGGCTAGGTTTTTTTATCATGTTTAGGAAGGATTTTATAGTGTGCAATGCTGTTCTCTAATGGTAAAGGGTAAGGCTTTTAAGATGTTCCAGTTGTACTGGCTTGTGTGTTCAGTAAGGGTATCTTTGTTGAAGTTAGTTGTGTTACTGATTCGATTGTATACAATTTGATGTTGAGCTTGTTGAAAGTTTCTAATTGCATGTGTAAGAAGATGGTCGTTGTTGTTTTTGATTTATGCTATTTGTTTGTGGACTATTTGTAAGGACCCAATGATTGAGTGTTAGATTTTTTGGGGCAGTTCGAGTGATGGAGGTAATGATTTGGTGAAGGTGTGTAACTTTATAGAATCTAGAGGATTTTCTTTGTTTATTGGTAGCCAGTCTGTGTTAAAATCTCATAAGGTGATTTTTTTTTCCTGATTGAGTTGTTGGGATAGCCATTGTAGGACATTTTTGGTAGTGGTGGTAGTGTTGCCTAGTGGAATGTATGCAGCTGTGATACATGCACTTTTTCTTTTGTAGGTTTTAAGGGAGGATAGTAACGGTTCAGGATTATTAAATTGGATGATATTGAAGAGAACTTGAGGTAAAAGGAATTTTTGAAGATAATTGCTATGCCCCCCTGCCTGTTTGTTTTTCCTGTCTAGTCTCGGTATATTGTAGGCAGGGGGGTATTAATTAATTGTCCTTTATTTCTTGCTTTCTTCAGCAGGTTTCTGTTACTATGACTATATCAAGGGGAGTAGGAGGTAATGCATGCTTAAGTCTTGGAATTTATTACATGTGCTTTTGAAGTTTATGTTTAAGAATAAGAGGGCTGATTTAGTAATTTTATTTATGATTTGTGTGGGGTGTTTTTTTAGTAGTTATTATCCTACATGGGTTTTAGTACTGCCTACTGATTGTTTTGAAATGTATTGTGGATGAAGAAGGTCCATATCTCATAAAGTCCACTTGAGCAGTTATCACGCGTTAAATTAATAGTGTGATGTTGTCAATCTTGTCTTTATTCTCACTGTTGGGATGGATCCGATCCATCAGATCCATCTTGGCCATTTTATCAGCTTCAGGTCCTCAGCTTAGCTTGTGGGTATTTCCCTACCCATAATGCAATTTCCCAGCCATCTCGGATTTTGTTTGCTGCACAGCGAAGAGGATGATGTTCTTCGTGTTCCACTGTTGCAGTCATTACATTTGGGTAATCTGCTGGCAGGTTGCCCTCAGTCGGCCTGATTAACAAAGTCTTGGGTCTTGTGTCGGTTGCTGTCCCTTCTTCCATGACGTCAGGTCGTCAGGGGTATAAAATATGCAGCCGATGCCATTACATCAGTCTTTCTTGCCGTGCAGTGCCCAAAGCAGAAACAGTTCGCAAGTGCCGGTCGGCCGACTCCTGAAATTTTTGTTTTCGAGTTTCAGAACCGAAGTCTTTTACTAAAAGCTAAGTACCCCGTTGGGGAAACTTTTTCTTGCTCCTTACAGATGTCATTAAAAGTTAGTAATTGTATTACTTGTGGGAAGCAAATACCTCATAAGGATTTTCATTTGTACTGTATTCCTTGCCTAGGCCCTGACCACAACGTGCTTTGCTGTCAGTTTTGTGCTAAATTTAATCAACGTACTATTAAACGTCGGTATATTTTTGCTTCTAAATATTTTGGCTCAAGATTTAACTATCCAGAAATGTCGTCAGTTAGCAATCCGACTACCGGAATACCTATAAAATGCAAAGAAAAAGACAGAGACAGACCGTTGCAGCCCAAAACAGACGAAGCTTCTCCTAAGCCATTCGCCGGTTCGCGCTTTCGCAGCCCCTGATACCCACTAATTTTGATTTGCAGGCCTCTACTGAGACCCATTTGGAGTCTGGTATGCCGCGAGATACTTTAAGGATTGAACCCGCAGATGTCTCTACCTTAGATGGGTCCGGAGCCGCTGAGCAGGCACCGGCTTCTGAGGGTGTTTTCAGGCCTAAAGATTTGTATATTAAACCAACACCATCTTCAAAACTAAGGCCAAAAACTACTTCTATGTCTAAAAAAACTAAGCTTGGGCCACATGTACAAGCCCCAATGCCTCAAAAACAAATGATCAAAATGGCTGAGGATTTAAGTAGCTTGATCAGGGGTACCCATCCCCCTCCTGCTAAGAGGCCTAAGCAAGGCACTGACTATGAATCTTCAGATCAGGTTTCTATTTCTTCTGATTCCTCTTCTGATCAGGAATTATCTATTCCCACTTATGAGGACTCTGATGCAGAAGATTCCATCCCTTCTGCTTCTCTTCCTGAGGATTTTTCTTTTGGAGAAACTTTGCATACCTTTCACTGGGAGAGTCAGGATTTCTCAGAATCTAAAAAGAGACTTCGGGATTTTCTTCTTCTTCTTCCTCAGCATAGGCCTTTGGCTATACCTCCTGTTCTAGACATTGTTGATGATGTTTTCTCAGAATCCAGTATGACTCCTGATTCCCTGCCTCCGGCTCCTAGTAACCAGACAGAGATACTACAGGGTTCCTGACTCCCACAAATTCCTTTTTAAAAACCTTACTACTGACCCTGAAACCATTTCTCAGGATCCAAAGAGCGTTAAGGCCTCTACTGCTAAAAATCCTACCCCTTTTGATAGAGATTCCAGGACGCTGGATAGATGGGGTAAGAAGGTTTACACACGTCTGCAACCTTGGCAATCAGGGCTTTAAACTGTCAATTTCATATGCTTAAATATCAACAGCATGTCATGGGTTTACTTAAACAGAAGATGATGTTGATTTCTGACTGTGTGGAAAATAGAGTTGCAGGATTTATTGCATTCAGCTGAACAAGTTGGAAAACATACTTTGCAGTGTGGTTTTGGTTCCTTGGAGACCTCTTGCAGGGTTGCTGTAACTGGATCTGTGATGAGAAGGCATGCTTGGCTCAAGGAGCAAAGTCTGCCAGACCATGTTAAAGCAAAATTGTTGGATGCTCCTTTACAACAGGACAGTCTATTTGGTAATAAGGCTGAAGAAGTTTTGAAAAAGATGGAAGATAAAGCTAAATCTATGCAAACTGCAAAAGATTTCCTACAAGTGCAGCCACCCAGGTTCAGTAGGCACTGGCCTATTAAGAACTGGTCCTTTCCAGTACCCACCAGAGCCGCTGAGGTCAAACCCAGACATTCCAAAGGCTCCAGGTTTCAGTCACAAGGAACTTATAGAACAAAGCAATGGGGTGCCTCCACCTCCAAATCTGGAAGTAACAAGGCACCTTCCTATGGTAAACAGTCTCAATGACTTTCCACTGCAATCACCAAGCACTTATCTTTTGGCCGCCCCTTTGGGGGGAAAACTAGCACTTCATGCATGAAACTGGCAACTGATTACCCAGAACAAGTGGGTTTTAAATATAGTATCCCAGGGATACCGATTTAATTTCCACACGTTGCCAATCCCAAACGGATGGCCAGATCTGCCTCCAAATCGGAGGGCAAAGGCCCAGAAACAAGTTATGTCCCTCATGAATATGGGGGCTAATCAACCAGTACCAGAAAAGGAAAAGGGACAAGGTTTTTATTCAAGACTTTTCCTGGTACCCAGAAAAGACAAATCATGGCGTCCAATCCTGGACTTATCCATTCTAAGTACATTTCTGGACATTCCAAAATTCAAAATGCTGACTCTACAACAGTTACTACCTATGCTAGGCAAGGATTCCTGGTTGGTAGCTCTAGACTTAAAAGAGGCATACCTGCATATCCCAATCAGGGAATCTTGCAGAAGATACCTCCGCTTCAAAGCAGGCTATTTGCATTACCAGTTCTCTGCACTGCCCTTTGGCTTATCTTCTGCGCCCAGGGTCTTCACAAAGTGCCTGGCACCAGTAATTGCATTTTGCAGGCAAAGAAATATTCAGATTTATCCATACCTGGACGATTGTCTAATTCAGGCAGAAAACAAGGGCACTCTTCTAAAACATCTGGCATTTGTAAAAAGGCGTCTAACTTGTCTAGGGTACACCATAAACGAAAAGAATTCACAACTGGTACCCTCTCAAATAATTACATTCCTTGGTGCAAGCTTGAATACAACTGCCCAGATGACTTACCTTACGCCAGAAAAACAAAGTCAGTTGATGATTTACTTCAGACAGGTGGCCACAAAAACCCAGCTATTTGTAAGACAAATTCTGCAGGCCTTTGGGTTCATGGCCTCCTGCATTCTTCTAATTCCATATGCAAGACTGCATATGAGGAAACTTCAATGGTACCTAAAAAGCTTATGGAGTTAACATTGTAACAGCCTGGAAACAATGATTCCTATCATTCCTTTCCTACAACTAGAGTTCCTATGGTGGGCAGAGGCCTGCCACCAAAACAAGGAACTGTCATTCATTCCACCCCCTGCCGCCCAAACCCTGACTACAGACGCATCAGACTATGCTGGGGGGGGGGGGGGGCGCATCTGGCAGGGAGTTGCATTCAGGACCAATGGAGCCCATATCAAATGCCACCTACATATCAATCATTAAGAGATGCTAGCTGTACAGAATGCTCTGACAGCCTTCAAGGACCATCTTCATCCAGGACAACTACTGATAAAGGCAGACAACACCACAGTCATGTGGTACATAAACAAGCAGGGGGGTACACATTCCTTACCCCCTTTGCAGACTAGACATGGCATTGTGGAACACGGCCTTGACTTATCATATACATCTACAAGCTCAATTCCTGCCAGGAAAGCAAAATACTCTGGCAGACGAATTAAGCAGAAATCTTATGGACCCACACAAATGGAAACTGGATCCACAAATCTTCAGCATGTTGACACGCAAATGGGGGAGCCCAGACATAGATCTTTTTGCCTCACCCCAAAACTATCAGTTGGACAAATTCCGCACAAGAATTCATCACAAAAAAGCTTGGAAAGTGGATGCTCTACCCTTCAGATGGAAAAACCTACCAGTCTATGCCTTTCCCCCTCTGCCTCTGCTCTCCAAGGTCTTACTAAAAGTCAGACAGGAAAAACCAAAAATGATTCTGATCGCTCTAGACTGGCCTCGCCAACACTGGTACCCGCTCCTGCGCAATATGTCGCACCTTCCTCAGACACCTCACCTACTGTCTCAGCAGAACTATCAAATTCTGCACACTCAGCTCCAAACTTTGAATCTTGCAGCATGGCTAATCAACTAATTTCACCAGTTATCAGCAAACCTGTGATGGATGTCATTTTTGAGGCTAGAAGGCCTAGTACTAGAATTTCTTATGCTGACAAATGGAAAAGATTGTGCCTGGAACCAAGCACAGGGAATAAGCACAGCAATGCCCAATATTCCTCAGATTCTGCAATACGTAACTGAGATGCTGCACAAGGGCCTATCTTTTTCTTCCATAAAAATCCATCCCTCTGTCATTTCAGCTCATTACCACACAGAGCCTCCCCTCTTTTCTCATCCTCTGCTAAAGCAGTACCTCAGAAGGGCCAAAAATTTAAGACCTCCCAGGAGAGCACCAACTCCTGCATGGGACCTCGATTTTGTTTTGGAAAAACTCACTGTACTTCCTTTTGAGCCAGCTGCTACTGCAGACCTAAAATTTCTCTCTTGGAAAACAGCTTTTCTTTTAGCAGTCACTTCGGCTAGCAGGATTTCAGAACTACAGGCTCTTATGGCAGTGGAGCCTTTCATTATTGTTTACCCTGACAGGGTGGCTCTCAGGACCAATCCATCCTTTATGCCTAAAGTGGTATCTAGTGTGGCCCTTAATCAGACCATTCATCTGCCAACTTTCTTCCCAATTCCACAGAACAAGGGTGAGCGGATTCTGCATTCATTGGATGTACACAGACAACTAAGATTCTACTTAAACAGGGCAAAATCTCTAAAATAATCTGAACAATTACTGGTGGCATTTGCTGCAGGGGCAGAGGGAAAGGCTATTTCAAAGCAGACTATTTCCAAATGGATAAGCCATTGTATTCGTTTCTGCTATATGCACCATGGTAAACCTGTCCCCAAGGGGATCAGATCTCATTCCCCCAGGGCTGCATCTACTTCTGCAGCCTTTCTCAGAGGGGTTCCTACCAGAGACATTCTAGAAGCTGCTACCTGGAGCTCAGTTCATACGTTCACCAAACATTACCATTTACCTCTGTTCTCTAAAGTCCAGAACAGGCTTTGCCACTGCTGTCCTGCAGGGCCTTATAGCTGCTCCTAATGCTCTATAAATCCATCCTCCCAACCATAGCTTTGGGATTCTACCCAAATGTAATGACTGCAACAATGAAACACGAAGAACATAGTACAGTTGTGTACACTTACCATAAATGTAGATGTTCGAGTGTATTCACTGTTGCAGTCTTGGTTACCCTCCCTCCAGCCCCCTGTTTTTCTCTAACTATACCTCTCATTTCTGTTACCATCTTTAAAAGCCTCTTTGGGGTATTTGCTTTTGTTTGGAGGTACATGTTTTGTGTTTTTTATTCTATACATATATATTTGATGTAATGGCGTCGGCTGCATGTTTTATACCCCTGATGACCTGATGTCATGGAAAAAGGGACAACAACCGATGCAGGACCCAAGACTTTGTTAATCAGGCCGACTGAGGGTAACCTGCCAGCAGATTACCCAAATGTAATGACTGCAACAGTGAATACACTCGAACATCTACATTTATGGTAAGTGTACACAACTGTACTTTCTTCGTATTTCACTGTTGCAGTCATCACCTGTGGGTTATCCCTGCTGTGGCAGTCCTTGGCCGGCCAGAATACCAGAGTCAGTATTTTTCTGCATCGGCTGCAGTCGCCTGTAGTCTGAAGTCAGGTCATCAGTGCTATAAAGCAAGGCAGCCGATGTCATTACATCAGTCTTTCTTGCCGTGGAGCCCATAGCAGAAGCAGTTCACATGAGTGCCAGTCGGTCGCTACCAGAGTTTGAATTTCAGCTGAAAACGTCTAATGCTAAGTACCCCATTGGGGACCCTTTTTTCTTGCACTAACCGATGTCCAGAAAAGTTAACAATTGTCTCACTTGTGGAAAGCAGATCCCACACCAAGACTTCCATTCTTACTGTGTCACTTGTTTAGGCCCAGACCACAACATCCCCCGCTGACGGTTCTGTGCCCTCTTTAATGCGAGAACCATTCTCTGTAGAGCTCTTATTGTAGACACTTATTTTTGTGTTCCATCTTCGCATTCCGATATGCATCTGTCAGCCAGCAATCTATGGACATTCCGAAAAAATACAGAGACAAAGATAGAGACAAGACCACACAAGGCTAAGCCTTCCGACGACGCTACCGCTAAGACATCATCAGATCTTTGGACTACATTGAGGCGCTTTTGCATACCCTGATGCCCAATTCGATATCTACGCAGGCCTTTACAAAGACCCTTTCGAAATCCGGTATGCCGCAGAAATCTTTGTCTTCCGAGCCTTTGGCTGTATTTGCCTCGATTGTGTCTGAAGCCGCTACGCCGACACCGGCTTCTGAGGAGCCCTTTTGCACTACCGAACCTAGACCAAAACCGATGTCTTCTCATCTAACTACCATTTCTCTCAGACCTAGAAGCCAGGTCACCCCTAGAAAATCTGCTTCTAGCCACCATCTTGCTCCTGCTCCACTACCCCAAGCACAAATGCTTAAAATGGCAGAGGATCTCATCTTCCTTATCCGGGGTAGTCAGGCCACAACTTCTAAAAGGAAAATGCACCCTTCTCAAGAAATTATGACAGAACAGGATTCTGAGGAGTCTAACGATTCAGATTTTGAAGAGGAAGAGCAACCTCTGACTGCTTATGAGGATTCAGAGAAATCCATCCCTTCTGCCTCCCCTCCAGAGGACCTTTCCTTCGGGGAAACCCTTCACACCCTCAAGGAACATTTCCAGTAGGAATCTCAGGACTTACCCCAGTCTAAGAAAAGACTTGAGAGAGTTTCTCGACCTGCCCCAGCACAGACCCCTGGCCATCACCCCTATTTTAGAAGTGGTGATGATGTTTTTCATGAATCCAGCTTAGTCCCTGACACCTTTCCACCTACTCCCAGTAAACCTGACCGGTATTACAGAGTACCGGATTCTCACAAATACCTGTACAGAAATCTTGCTGCAGACTCGGAGATCATTACACAGGGACTTAAAGGAGCTAAGACTAGTTCTGCCAAGAATCTTATTCCTTCTGACAAGGACTCCAGAGCTCTGGACAGATGGGATAAAAAACTGTACACCTCTGCAATCTTAGCTATCAGAGCACTCAGTTGTCAGTTCCATATGTTAAAATATCAGCAACACACTTTGGAACTATTAAAACAAAATATTTGTACCTTTCCTGACCGTGCCAATTCAAAAGAGTTAGCAGATTTACTGCACTCTGCTTGTGAAGTGGCCAAACACTCATTACACTCTGGATATGATGCCCTTGAAGCCTCTAGCAGGGCAGCAGTGACAGGATCTGTCATTAGTAGACGTGCATGGCTGAAGGAACAACCTCTTCCTGATCATATCAAGTCTAAACATATTGCTGCACCCCTGGATAAGGAGTGCTGGTTTGGAGGAAAAGCAGAGGAGGTGTATAAAAAGATGGAAAACAAAGCAAAATCTGTGCAAACAGTAAAAGATTTCTTTCAGGTTCAACCTCCCAGGTTCAGCAGGATCTTTCCCTCTAAGCAGTGGTCCTTCCCTGCACCTAGCAGATAGGCCCAAAGTAAGCCCCGCAGGGACAGATCATCCAGGCCCCTAATCCAGGGCCAGCAGAGAAGCAAACAGTGGACCACTTCCGCCCCAAAGGCAGGGAGTTCTAAGCCACCCTTCTATGGCAAAAATTCACAATGACTCACCCTCCCCCCTCTGCCCTCCCTTCACTCACCAAAAACTAGGAGGAAGGCTCTCCCTCTTCAAAGAAAATTGGCTTTCTGAAACAATGGACCATTGGGTCTTAAAGATCATTTTTCAGGGATACAAATTCTCTTTCTGCGAACTCCCAATTCCAAGAGGATACCCAGATTTACCTCCACAGGCATTGAAACTGGTCCAAACTCTCATATCTCAGGGGCAGTAGTACCTGTCCCCTCAGATCAAGCGGGCAAAGGCTTTTATTCCAGACTATTCCTTGTTCCCAGAAAAGAGGGCACTTGGCACCCCATCCTGGATCTATCCATTCTGAACACCTCCCTGGTGGTCCCCAGATTCAGAATGCTCACTTTGCAGCAGCTGCTGCCTATGCTAACAAAAAAATGCCTGGCTAGTGACCGTAGACCTAAAAGATGCCTACCTCCACATCCCCTTAAGGGAATCCTGCAGGAAATTCCTGCACTTCAGAGCAGGATCACAACACTTTCAGTTCTCTATGCTGACTTTTGGCTTATCTACTGCACCCAGAGTATTCACCAAATGCTTAGCCCTGGCCATAGCATTTTGCAGACAAAGAAATATTCAGATTTACCCTTACCTGGACGACTGCCTCATTTGGGCAGAGTGCAAAGAAAAGCTGCTCCAGGGCCTTCTCTTTGCCAAATCCATCTTAACTTCCCTAGAGTTTACCATTGAGAAGAAATCAAAGCAAACCCCCACCAGGAAGATCATTTTCTTGGGAGCTCTGCTAGACACAGCATCCCAAATGGCCTTCCTATCCCCAGAAAAGCAGAGCTTCCTGCCTCTCTACTCTACCCAGCTGGCTTCCAGAAGTCACCTCACTGTGAGGAAGTTCCTGCAAGCCCTGGGTTACATGGCATCTTGCATCCCTCTAATTCCTGTGGCTAGGCTTCCCATGAGAAAACTTCAGTGGTACCTAAAGAACCTTTGGTGCCATCATTGTCAGTCTGTAGAGACCTGTCTCCCTCTGATCCCATGTATAAAGGCCGGCTTTCTCTGGTGGGCAGAGGCCTGTGCCATTTATCCTCCGCCCTACCAGCCAGACTATCACCACCGTCACCTCAGACATTGCTTGGGGGCACTCACCTAGCAGGCAGGTGCACCCAAGGTCTTTGGGATGCCCAGCACCTTCACTTACACATCAGTCAGAAAGAAATGATGGCAATACAAAGTGCTCTGACATCCTTCAAACCCCATCTCAGGTCAGGGGTCCTCCTTATAAAAACAGACAACACCACAGTAATGTGGTATATCAACAAACGGGGGGGACCCACTCTTACCCTCTGTGCAGACGAGCCATGAACCTCTGGCTGACAGCCGCCTCCATGGGTCTACACCTAATTGCCCAGTACCTACCAGGGGTCAACAACATCCTGGCAGACCACCTAAGCAGAAACTTACTGGACCCCCATGAATGGCAGGTCCACAGGAAAATCTTTCTGCAAATCACTCAGGAGTGGGGGACTCCGGAGGTGGATCTCTCTGCTTTGCACCTCTACCACCAGCTGCAAAAGTTCTGTACCAGGGAGTATCACCTCCTAGCGTGGAAGGTGGATGCCTTGACCTTCCCCTGGAACTCCCTCTTTGTGTACGCGTTCCCTCCTCTGCCTCTAATTCCCAAGGTACTGATCAAAATAAGGGAGGAGAGACCAAAGGCCATCCTTATTGCTCCAAATTGGCCCAGGCAGCATTGGTACCCCTTACTGCGCATCCTGACCTTACAGGCCCCCAAGCAGCTTCCAGTGATCTTAGACCTCTTGACCCAGGTGAGGGGGGAGATACTCCACCCAGACTTGCAGACTCTCAATCTTTCAGCATGGCTTATACCTTAAAAACTGATAGAGACCCTGTTAAGCAGACAGGTCCTAGACATTATCACAGAGGCCAGAAGGCCCAGCACCAGAAAATCTTATGCAGGAAAATGGAAAAGATTCAGCTCCTGGAGCCAGTCCAGAGGGGCCAGTACCTCACATCCTGCCATTCCTATTATCTTGGATTACCTATCCGAGTTGCTCAAAAGTGACCTCTCCTTCTCTTTTTTATTAAAATCCATTCCTCAGCCATTTCAGCCCATTACGATTCAGACCTAACCCTCTTCTCTCATCCTTTGATTAAACAATTCTTCAGAGGGGCTTCTAATATCATACCTCCCAGAAGGCCACCCACGCCAGCCTGGGACCTGAATTATGTTTTAGAAAACTAACCTTACCTCTTTTCGAACCTGCTGCTTCAGCAGAATTGAAATACCTCTCCTGGAAGACTGCCTTCCTACTAGCTATCGCCTCAGCCAAAATGGTTTCAAAACTACAGGCGCTCATGTCTGTTGAACCCTTCATCATTTTCCAGGATGACAGGGTCTCCCTGAGGACTAACCCCTCCTTTATGCCCAAGGTGGTTTCTGATGTGACCCTCAACCAGGTCATACACTTACCCACCTTCTTTCCCAACCATCAAAACAAGGGGGAAAGAATTTTGCACTCGCTAGACGTGCACAGACAGCTCAGATACTGTCTGGACCATACTAAACCCTTCAGAAAGACAGACCAGCTGCTTTTCAGCTTTGCCCCAGGGGCAGAGGGGAAGCCCATTTCCAAGCAAACCATTTCCAAATGGATATCACACTGTATCCATTTCTGCTACAGACTACATGGGACCCCCTCCCCCAAGTCTATTTGTACCCATTCCACTAGGGCAGCCTCCACTTCCACAGCCTTCCTCACCAGGGACGTCTTGGAATCTGCCACCTGGACCTCTGTCCATACCTTTACAAAGCATTACCACCTACCTCTTTTTTCCAAGTCTAGGGTAGGGTTAGCCTCTGCAGTTCTGCAGGGCTTGCTGACCTATGCCTAGGGCTCTAAATTATCCTTCCACCCCACTCCTCAGCTTTGGGAATCCTACCACAGTGATGACTGTAACAGTGAAACATGAAGAACATAGTACAGTTGTGTACACTTACCAGGGTCTATATTAGAACACCGAACATTTAAAATGTCAAGTGTTCTAATATTGACCCGTTATCAGAGAACTCTGAAAATATCGAAGAAACAGAAAACCAAATTTTTTCTTAGGGAAAGAATTTGGTTGTCCGTTTCTGTTGCTTCGGTATTTTCAGCACTCTGGTGGAAAGTTACTGGTCGGGTTCAGGTAAGTGTGCTATTGTGTGGACATGAGGGTTAGGCCGGGTTAGGTAAGTTAGGGCTAGGTAAGTGTGCGATTGTGTGGAAGCGAGGGTTAGGGTGGGGTAGGTGAGTTAGGGTTAGGGCACGGGTGAGGTGACTTTGCGATAGTGATGGACCTTAGGGTTAGGGTTTGGGTTAAGGTAAGTGGATAATTAGTGGTGTATGTATAGTTTAGTGTAGGGTTAGGTGTATGTGTGCGGATTGCTGTTTGTTTGGTGTGCTTGTGTTGTGTGTATGTGTTTTGGAATAGCAAATTTTTTCCCTAGGAAATAATTCGCTGTTCTGAATGTTCGATGTTTAGTATTTTCGATTGGTAGGGTTCAATATTAGAACACTCGACATTTTGAATGTTCAGTGTTCTAATTTAGACGGTATTAGAACACCAAACATTCAAAATGTCGAGTGTTCTAATATTAGCTCGTATTATTAGCTCTGGGCTAAGTATTGAGATTTTCTTGACTATCTTACCTTTTTTAGCTCTTTTTGCCTTTCATTATAGTTTAATTTCTTTGAGCAAGTGTTCCCTACCCCCGTTATCACCCATTTTAGTTAGAGGGTGTATAACTCTTGTCTGTTTTTTATTCAAGGACACCCACCCCTTTTCCCCCTTCATTCTTTCCTCTTTTCTTCTCGTGTGTGTGTGTGTGTGTGTGTGTGTGTGTGTGTGTGTGTGTGTGTGTGTGTGTGTGTGTGTGTGTGTGTGTGTGTGTATGTATATATATATATATATATATATATATATATATATATATATATATATATATACACCTCTGTCTTCAACATATTTCCCTAGTGTGTTTGAGTGCATGTGTGTTTCTCTATTTTTCTTTACTTGTTGTTTTCCTGGCAATGTCGCGAAAACAAGAAGAGGAAACTACTAGGATTTAAAAAAATGTGGAAAGAAGATGCCCCAAGCAATACACACATTATGCGTGTATTGCTTAGGGCCTCTTTATCTCCAGGAAACGTGCTCCATATGTCACGGCTTTAATCAAAGAGCACTTATTAAGCACAAAAACAAATTGATTTTGAAGGGTTTATTAAAAAATCCTTTTTCAGAGGCGATTTTGTCCGTGTCCTCTCCAAAAACTTCTGAAAACTCACTAAAACGACCTTCTCCCACTCCGAAAACTTCATCGGAGTAGAGTTCTAAAACTCCTCAACTGTTGGCTCCACCAGTTTCTTTGGAGCAGGCAGTGGCACCTGAATCCAAGACTGTCTCGGAGCCATCAGAACACCTGGCTCCAACTTCTTCGGCTCCTGCAGAAATTCGACATCAGAGCCATTCCCCTTCCCTAGAACCAATAACTTCATGGCTCCCATCTCCACTACTAGCTAAGTCTAGATCTCCTACATCGTGTACTCAGTCTACTAGGAACTTATCTGATGAAGACGTGGATAAAACTTTTGCTAGATTCGAGCCCAAAGGAATCTGACCAGACACACCCATTTCTGGTACCTGTTCCTCCTCTTTCCTCCTCGGTTTTGGAGCTGGAAGATTCCGATCTCCAGATTGTCTGTCTTGGCTCTAGGGCATTTGGTTCCCTCAGGGAGGCATCTGCCCTGAGAGTTTCCCCTCCAGTCGGAGCAGGATACCTCTAGGAGTCAACACTCTCTGGTCGGATCCTCAGAGCCATCTCTGATCTCTCCGGATCTGACTTTGTCTCTGTGGGCTTCGACGCAGGCTAATTTTGTTCCTACCTTGGTCTCAGAGCTACTATGCCCAGTGCCGCAGATACCATTGGCTCCGACGATGACTTGGTCGGATCTTGGTGACTTGTCTGAGCGGGGGCAGTCTGCCTTCGAGATTATGAGGAGGGTTTTGAATCCCTCCAAGTAAAAGCCACAATCTACATTGGATCTTCTTGTCTTTGTCCTCTCAGTTAACCCTTCCACAGGATTGCAGAGACCCCAGGCCTCAGGATGTCCAGCAGGGGACTCCCTCCTCTTCCGAAACCTCCCCAGACTGTCCCACTGAGGAAGTCTCTTGCAAGAGGACCTGCAAGAGGAAGCATCTGACTCCCCTGAGGAGTTTATCACATCAGATACTGACCTTGATGATGCAGAAGGATCCCCACGATCACCTCCTGAAGATGTCTCCATTGGAGACCTCCTCGAAATATTAAAACAAAGAGGTGACTGGCAGTCCATCACCCCTTCAGCTGAAGAGTCAGTTTACCTGAAGGCTTTCGGGTCTCACCCATCCACCTCTTGGGTGACTCCTCCTTCTGATGAACTTATGGACCTAATTTCTCAGAAGGCCTGGGAGAACCCAGATACAGTAGACCCTACTCCTAGAAGGCCAAACAAATACATAACTGCCCCAAAAGATAAAGTACCTTGAAATTCTGAATTGGTGTTTGGCTCCTTTGTTACACAGATTGTCAAACTGTGAGATGATAGAGGCACATTACTGCATTGAGATATCTAGGATGTTTCATGCACCCATGTTCTCACCAAACAAAGTGTCTTCCTTGAAGAGACAGAATAAACAAAATCTCAACCAAACAAAGGCCAAGGAAACAAAAGGAAATGGCATGAGGATAGTTCTTCTAAACTAAACAAGAGAGGTTCCTTTACAAAAAAGGATCCTGTCCTTGTAAATGTTTCATCTCTCAAGCCCCTGCTTACACTTAACAAAGGTATCAGAACTTTTCAGAGATTTGGGATGAATGGCTAGGCTTAAAAAGGCCTTTGTGATTGTTAGCCTAGTAAACACCCGTAAACACCCTGTGTCACTCATCCCTCTCTAACATAGATGACAAGCAGATGAGGTATTTCATTAAGATGCTTTAATACAAAGAAACTTATCAGGATGGATAGCAGCATCATAAAATATAAATGAACTGGCTAACTGATGGACCTTACATACATACATGCTTACATCTCAACAGCTTACTAAAACATGGCAGTCAGACTCGCATGTGTTCAGTATTTATACAGTTGTACAAGTCCTTGGATAGCTTCTTAAAGGTACATACACACGCATTGATCTACATCCTCCCTCTTAAAAAGATTACCCTCTGTAAAAACAATACTAGTGTTAGACATGCATTACTATAGACATTAGAAACAAAGCACAATGTTCATGTCCAAGTTGCCTTGCATCTGTTAAGAGTTTAGAGATTTGACCATATCTCGTAACAATAATTTGGACAAACTTTAACAACAGTGACAGTCTTCAGTGCACAACTCGTAAAAGGAACTTGTGGATTCATCACAGGAACGGGAATGTCTTCTGGAACTTCCTCGAAATTGGAACAGCGGGACAACTCACTCTGAGATGGTCTTTCTCACAGGCTATGTGCTGTGGTATAGGCTCAGACACTGGTCTCAAATGTTTCCAATTCTGCCTAAACTCTGCTCCTTGTGATTCCACAATGTATGCTCTCGGCTCTGAGCAAATGTTCTTCACGACACCACTCCAATCATAACCTTTGGATATTTGCATCCTTACTACTTTTCCTTCTCATAATGGATTGAGCAGTTTGCTGGTTTTATCATAGCAGGACTTCTGGGTTAAGTGTTCAACAGATTGGCTTTCACTGACCTGTTGTTTGAGACACATGGAACCAACAGTTGACTACTGATTGGTAATGTGGTTCTGGTTTGTTTCGACAGAAGTCTCCAAGAAGGTAAACCAAGATATTTGTCATGAGGAACATTTCTAACATTCAAGAGATTCAGGAAAACATCACTATTATCTCATTTTGACTTCTCAAGTAACTGTTTTGCACTTTAAATTGCATGTTCTGCCAAACCATTTGATTGCAGATACTCAGGACTACTTGTGACATGAGTGAAGTCCCATTTTTCAGCAAGTCCTTTGAACTGTTGGCTTGTAAACTGCGTGCCATTGTCAGAAATACCTTTGTGTGGACTACCCTGTACTGCAAAATGACTCTTAATAATGACTGTACTGGATGCTAGATTAGGAAGTAGGTCACTCTTGATCCAATTGGAGTAAGAGTCTACTAATACCAAATTATGCTGACCATTCCACTTGAAAATGTCTGTGGTTACTGTCGACCAAGGTAGTTCAGGAATCTGGTTTAGCTAAAGTGGTTCCTTCTGTTGATGTGGCTTTGTACTATTACACACAGAACAAGATAAAAGTGCTCTCTCTCACTGTCTTGTGACATAGAAGGCCAAAATACTAATCCTCTCACCCTTTTTTGGTAGAATCCGTACCTGGGTGACAACGATGCATGATAGTAATGTACTGTTGTTGCAAGGATTTTGGAACAATTCGTTTTGAGCCTTTTATAATGTTACTTTTGTCAAATAAAATCTTATCTCTGTATGGAAAATAATGTTACACTTCTTGAGGTAAACTAGATTGCTTGGATGGCCATCCTTGATTGATAAATTGGTTAAGCCTTTGTAAAACTGGATCTGTGGCTGTGTGATCTCTCAACTCATCAAGACGTGTGTAAGAAAAAATTCTCACTTCTATGACTTCAAAATCAAGGATCTTGTTGTCATGCTGTTCAGTGGTGTTTCTGGGCATACTTGCTAATGTATCAGCAAGATAAAGAAGTTTCTTGTAGAAGAGTGAAATTATACTTTTGCAATATGAGCATCATGCCTTGCAGTCGGGCTGGAGCTGAATACATACATAGGGTTTTTCAAGATAGTGACTAGAGGTTGGTGGTCTGTTTCGATCTGGGTAGATCTACCATAAACATAATCATGGAACTTCGAACATGCAACACAATTGCCAAAAGCTCTTTCTCTATCTGGGCATACTGCATCTCAATTTGGGTAAGAGTTCTTGATGTATAGGCAACAGGTTGATCCTCCTGTAGAATAATTGCACCAAGACCAAATTTTTAAGCATCACATGAAAGAGTAACTGGTTTGTAAACATAATAGTATCTGAGAGTTGGTGGACTAGCAATTCTCTGTTGCAGGATATAAAATGCTATTTGGTGTTGCTCTAACCAAGACTAGGAAACATCTTTATGAGTCAGCTCTCTGAGTGGTGCTGAAAGTTGGCTCAAGTCTGGAATTAACTTGCCTAGGTAGTTGACCATGCCAAGAAAACGTTGCAGGGCTTGAACATTGTCTGGAGATGGCATCTCGAGAGTGGCTGATTTTCTAGAAAGGTCTGTTTGTAGGCCTGTGCTAGTAAATAAATGGCCAACATAAGTTGACGTCTTGTAGCCTGAATTTGCATTTCTTTGGATTGAACTTAAGATTCACTTGACGTTTTCTTTCCAGAACTTTTCTGAGGTTTCTGTCTTGCTCAGTTTCACCATGGCCTCCTACTAGTATGTCATCTACTATAATAGCACAAGGATACCCAGAAAAAATTTGCTCCATTGCACATTTGAAAGGCTTCACCTGCAAAATGTATCCCAAACGGCATGCTCAAAAATCTGTACCTGCCAAACGAAGTACTAAAAGTAGTGAGCAATGATGATTTTTTTTTTGTCAAGCTGAATTTGCCAAAATGAACACACTGCATCTGACAGAAAAAAGAATGGCATTTAGCATCAAGGCTGCGACTTCTTCTACTGTGCACATTGGATGATGAGGTCTTTTTAGTGCTTTGTTCAAGTCTCGTGGGTCAGTACACATTCTTATGTCATCTGAGCCTTTCTTATGAACCCATTCAGTTGGAGTTGCAACTGGACAAATCACACCGTGTCGCACCATTTTATCTAACTCTACTTTGACTCTGTGGCAACTGGAACTTTTCATGCTGGCCTGTTAATTGGACTGACCTCAGGGTCTAACTTCATGGAGTCTGCAACTGGAAGTTTCTGTAATATGTCTATTAGCATAGGTGGAAAAAATGTACTTGGAGATATTAGAGTAGTGGCTTTTTAAGCTAACCTGGTCGACTTCCTTATTAAATGAAAGCAGTCCCATTTTCAAACTGTCTTTGAGCCCTAATGATGACTGGATTTGCCTCTTGACCACATAAAACAGCAAGTCGTCGCTTCTTCCAGCAGAGTAACATGAAAGCACTACTGAGCCCTTTGGTTTGAATTTCTTCACCTCCATAAACAACAAGCTTTGCACATTTTGCCAAATTAAGCCTTTCACCATGACAAACACTAGCAAATGTTTCTGCTGACATAACATTGCACTTGGAACCTGTATCAGCTTTGAATTCTATGGGTTTGCTATTTATCCGAAGAGAGAGAGATTCCTTGCCCTTAAATCTACTGCATTGACTGTTTCATGAAGCACTGACACACCATCCACATAAAGGGTAGGGTTGCAGCTCTCCAATTGATCAACTTGTTTCTTAAAAAGTTCCTTTTTAATAAAAGAATGTGGGTCTTTTGATTTACAAAACCTTTTGAAATTATTCAATGTGTTGCATTTGTGGCATTGCTGACTAAAAGCTAAACATTTCTCACTTTTAGATTCATGACTTCCACCACAGTTACAACAGTTGGCAATGAAACTGTTGGGGCCCATGCTTTGAGTTTGGTGACTCACTTGTATGCTTCACTGAGACTGTGCGAACTCTGAAATTTGCTGGAAAGCTCTGGGTTTTACCAGTGCGTGCTGCAGGGGCTACAGTTGCTGCCGTGTGCTTGGCCTGTTTTTTTTAACTATGTGCTGCATAGTATCAATATGAGCTTTATCACAGTGCCTTCTAGAGCTATTCTCATTTGTAAGCATATTTGTGTGCTTTTCTGTGAGCTCATATATCTGACAAATCTCAATGGCCTTATTCAAAGTTAAAACATTGTCACGAAGCAAAATCTTTCTCACAGAATCATCTTTTATACCACGCACAAGTATGTCCTTTATCAACTCGTCCCTTAAATCATGAAATCTGCACGTTTTAGCTTTATTTCTTAGGTCAGTTATATATGCTGCAAAAGTTTCACCAGGCTTTAGATCCCTTGTGTAAAATAAGTGCCTTTCCATCTTAACATCTGTCTGGGGATTACACATCTCTCTAAATTTACAATGTTCAAATTGTTGTACAGGCTGAGTCAAGGGATGACTTGGAGTGCTTAAAAAAAGAAGTTATGTATTCACCATAACGTTCCAAGTTTGTAGTCCATCTCGCCCTTCATTCTTACATATGGGATCAGAGCCGATCCTCTGCTCTGACTCGGCCTATTTAAAAGCTGGAAGTCTTCTAGTTGGCTCATGGCTAGGCAGGTATCCCATGGTGTACCAGTACAATCCCCAGATTTCGTTTGCCACGTCAACGAGTTCGGTTGTGCTTCTCTGTGGCTCTTGCTAAGTTTTTCAATTTATTCAAAATTTATACAATTTTTTGGACTTTTTCTACTTAAAAGTGTTATTATATCTTTGTATGGTTCATAGTGTAGTTTGCTAGTTAGAATAGTAGCGTTTATAAGTGCGCCATTTATGTGCATTTTCTTTAGTACAATTGGCCTTTTGGCTTCATAGTATTTGGTATCCTGTGTGCTGGTTTTTCATGTTTAATAATTAGAGTTTAGTAATTGTAGGCACCTTTTGCACTCGGGCTGTGTGTTGTTTAATAGTCATAAGGCTTAGTTTTTTGCGGATTTCTGCTCACTACTTTGTTACTGTTGTTAACAGAACGAGGTTCTGTTTTCCTTGTTGAGTAAATTTGAAATTTACACTTTTCCTGTTTGCGTGTGTAACGACCTTTCTTATTGTTACTTCCCCCTAGGTCTGTTTTAGTTAGAAGGTCTAGTTTTCCATTCCCTTTCCCACCCAGGCTAGGCCCGTTTAAGTTGGAGGACCTAGTCTTCGTGGTGTCTTTCTCTTCTTGTAGGGCTAGGCCCGTTTAAATTAGAGGACCTAGTCCTCTCTCCTTTCTTTGTGTGTGTGAGCTTTTTCATAGAGAATGTCTAAAGAAAGCAAGGGACCATAAGCCATCTGGCTTTAAAAAATGCATAAAATGCTCACAGATGATGTCTGTAATGGATAGCCACAGTAACTGCGTTTACTGTCCGAGGGCCATCCACTTACAGGAAACTTGCTTATTTTGCCACTCTTTCAGTGCTAGGGTGTTGCAAGAAAGAAGAAATAAGCTCATCCTAAAAGGTCTTCTAAAACCTTCCTTTGAGGAAGATCTGGCTAGCTCTTCCTCCTCTTCTAGATCTTGGGGATCTAAAAAAGAGCAGTCCAAGTCCTCTAAGAGGCCCTCCCTGGCACCGGTTGGTGCCTCAGAGCCACCTCTTAAAATTACTAAGTCTGATAAGTCCACTGTCTCATCGACTCCACAGAGCTCAATGCCGATTTGGGGTTGTACTGTAATTACACGGTCAGCGCCATGTAGCTCGGAGCTGGTATATGGAACCTCCACCGGTCTCCCCTACATTGAAGTCACCTATACTGCAAAGATCCTGTTCTCCTGCTCTGTCCTCCAGGTCTTCCAGGAGTTTATCGGAAGAAGATGTGGAGAGGGTAGTACTGAGACTTTTGAAGTAGTCTGCCTTGCCGAAATTGTTGTTGGCTCCGACCCAGTCGTTCCGGAGCCACTTGAGTCCGTTAAGCCCCCTTTGGTCATTCCTCCTCCGAGCCATGCTGGTCTTTCGGAGCCGGTGTACTTGTTACCACTAGTGGAACCCTTGGCTCCAGCTTCCCCTGTGGCTTTTTCGGAGCCAAGTTCCACTCCAACACTCTCGGTGCCGTCCATGATGTCTAGGAGCCGAAGCTCCCTGGTCGGCCCCAACAGGGATGCCTGGAACCGAACCTCTTCAGTTCAGAGTCTCCCTCTCGGCGCATCGGCGAGGGTGAGTTCGGATCCTATGTCTATCTTGGAGCAGATGGCTCTTGAACCGATGGCATCCTCTGTCCCCTCGGAGCCAGGGAGGTCTTCGGAACTGGAGAGGTCAGCATTCAAGATGATGAGTGTGCTGTCCCAATCTTCAGCTCCTACCAGGGGTACTGACACTCTTCCCCCTAAGGCACCTACTTCTGTCTCCGCTCCTACTCTGTCCATGGACAGCAAAGATCCTCAGCCTCAGGAGCCACCGGCCGGTGGCCCCCACTCTTCCGAGACCTCCCCGGAATATCCTTCCGAGGAGCCCTCACTGAAGAGAACATGTAAGAGGAAGCATGTAGACTCCCAGGATGAGTCTCTGACCTCTGACACTGTCCTCGAGGAGTCAGAAGGGTCCCCCAAGTCATCCTCTGATGATGTCTCCTTCATAGACATCCTGAAAATCCTTAAACAGAGATGCGGCTGGCCTACTGTCACCCCTTCTGATGAGGAGTCAGTGTACCTGAAGGCTTTCGGGTCTCAACCTTCAGCCTCTTGGGTGTCTCTATCCTTCGACAAACTGATAGAGCTAGTTAGTCGAAAGGTGTGGGATGCTCCTGATGTTGTGAAGCCAGTCCCCAGGAGACCAAATAAGTTTCTTTCTGCACCCCTAGAAAAGGATTTTTTGTCTAAAGGTGTTCCCATAGATGCCATGGTGGTGGCAACGGCCACTAAGAAGGAGCTAGTAAGGACTTCTTCTGTTCATCCGCCAAATAAGGAGTCTCAAACGATGGACAGATACGGGAAGCATATCTTCTCTTCAGCGGCATTTACCCGTAGATCGCTGGACTACCTTACACACTTCACAAGACTTCAGAGAGATCTCCTTAAAGGGTTAGGAGATTCTCTACAAGGTACATGTACTGAGGGAGTCCGTGACAAGGTGTCTGCCCAGTTGTCCACCTTGAACTCTATTGTCAACTCATCCATGAGGCTTATTTCGTATGCAGCCGATGGAACGATTAGAGCAGCGGGTTCAGGAATTTCCCTAAGGTGTCATTCCTGGATGCGTTTGTGTAATTTTGTGGAACCGTTCAAGTCTACCTTTACCAATGCCCCCTTCGACGGTTCCTCATTGTTTGAAACCAAGGTAAAGGACACTCTAGGTCATATCCTCTGGGTCAGAGGGGCGATAAAATGTGGTTCAGGAAGTCCCAGAGGTTTTTCCAGGATGCACAGGGTAATTCCTCCTTCAGAGGCAGAGGAGGAAATGGTAGACGTCGCCCTAGAGGCAGGGGCGGACCGCAAAACCAGGGAGATCACGATTCCTTTCAGGGCCCGCCTTACCAGCATTCCTGATGTGGGGCCTGACTGTGCTTCTCTGGTGCCGGTCGGGGGTCACATTTCTTTGTATCCAGAAGCCTGGCTGGGTATCACTCAAGGCAAGTGGATACAAAGAATTATTACCAGAGGTTATGTCATACCCTTTTCTCTTTCACCTTTTGTTCCCAAAGGGATCCCAGATGTTCCACCTAATCACAGGGATCAGGCAACTGTGGAAGTCAACAAGTTGCTGTCAAAAAGAGTCATCCAAACCGTCCCAGCAGACGAAATAGGATCCGGAACTTACTCCAGATTCTTTTTAGTGCCAAAATGTACAGGGGACTGGAGGCCCATCTTGGACCTCAGCAGATTGAACGAATCAGTAAAGAAGGACAAGTTCCGGATGGTGACACTGCAGTCTATACTCCCGTTATTAGGGAAAGATAATTGGATGTGCTCAGTAGATCTCCAAGACGCCTACTACCACATAAAAATGGACAGGGCGTCGAGGAGTCATACACGCTTTCGGCTGGGAGCAAGTCATTACCAGTTTTGTGCTCTGTCCTTTGGTCTCACCCCAGTCCCAAGGGTATTCACCAAGTGTATGGCAGTAGTGACAGCTCAACTGAGGCATCGAGGATTCCAGGTGTTTCCATATCTGGATGACTGGCTCTTGACCGCCCCCACCAGGCATCTACTTCTTCAGACCAGGGATGCTACCATTCAGCTTTGTGCCCAGCTGGGAATTTCTATAAATTGGGAAAAATCTGCCTTATTGCCCTCTCAATCTGTGATTTTTATAGGCGCAGAGATACACAGTAGACATGTTGGCTCGTCTTCCTGTAGAAAGGGCACAGAATCTGGTTCTTCAAATTCAACGTCTTCTTCCCTTACGAAAGGTCAAAGCCAAGACTATTCTGCAGCTTCTAGGGACCATGGCTTCCACCATATTACTAGTGCCACTAGCCAGACTACACATGAGGATTCTTCAGTGGCTGCTATCGTCCCAATGGCCTTTCAGCACCTACCATCATCTCATCACATTCTGCTGACAGACTCTTGCAAGAAGGACCTCATTTGGTGGGCTCTACCCAATCAGTTAACCGCAGGCACTTTATTTGTTCCTCATCAACCCATTGCCACTGTGACCATGGATGCCTCACAGATAGGGTGGGGGGGATTATCTAGGTAGGACTGTCCAAGGCACATGGCAAGATCATGAGGCTCACCTGCATATCAACATTCTAGAGATGAGGGCAGTGCTCTTGGCATTGCAAGCACTTCACGACCTTCTGCCTCTGGGGACTATTACAATACAATCAGACAACATGTCTGTAATATGATATATCAACAAACAGGGCAGAACCAGATCTTACCTACTCTGTCGAGAGGCCATTCGAGGTTGGAAATGGGTGATTTCTTCTCAGTGTTTTCTGGTGGCAACGCACATTCCAGGGACAACCAACGTGATAGCCGACAAGCTCAGCCGGGCAAACAGGATGCCTCACGAGTGGTCTCTGAAACGAGAAACAGTGGAACAGATTTTCCGCAGATGGGGACAGCCTTTCTGCTATCTCTTTGCCAGCCCAATCAATGCCAAATGCAGTAGCTACTCATCCCCCCTCTGGGGGAGTCACTGAGAGATGCACTTGTTCATGATTGGCCCCTGGGTCTCCTTTATGCTTTTCCTCCCTTCCCTCTCATTCCCAAGCTTATTCAGAAAGTGAAATGGCTGGGAAGCAAACTGATCCTCATTGCTCCTTACTGGCCTCATCAGGTTTGGTTCCCCTTCCTCAAGCCTCTTCTCCTAGATGATCCTTGGATTCTGGACCCAGTTCCAGACCTGTTGACTCACATGTCAGGTTCGCTTCAACCCTCATTACGCACCCTCAATTTGACAGCATGGCTGTTCCAGTTCCATCCCTAGTCAGGCTTCATGACTTTTCACCCTCCATGACTCGTATCCTTACGTCTTCTCATAAACCTTCCACTAGGAGACTATATTCCAGTAAATGGACAAGATTCTCTATCTGGGCGGAGAAAATGAATGTTGACCCTTAAACTGCCTCCATTCCAGTGGTTTTGGAATTCCTGTCAGAGCATTTTCACCAGGGATCTGCGGCTGCCACTATCAGAGTTCAATTGGCAGCGATTTCAAATTTTCATCTAGGCTTTCAAGATTCTAATCTGATGTCATGTAGGCTATGCAAAACTTTCCTTAAAGGTGCCCCTTTCAAAACCTGTTAACTCATGGGATTTAAATTTTGTGTTATCCAAATTAGCTTCTCCGCCCTTTGATCCTTCTCATTCACCCCCTTTGAAATTCCTGTCTTGGAAGACTTTGTTTCTGGTGGCTATCACGTCGGCCAGACGGGTGTCAGAATTGCAAGCATTGTCTGTGAATCCCACTTACCTAATTTTTCATAAAGACAGGGTGTCTCTTTGTACTAATCCTTCCTTTGTCCCCAAGGTCTGTTCCCATTCCACCTTGAATCAATCTATAGAACTTCCGGTGTTCTTTCCAAATCATTCCAACAAAGCTGAATACAGGTTTCATCAGCTGGATGTCCATAGACAATTACGTTTTTATTTGCACCAGACTAAGGAAATCAGTTCAGTTACTAATTTCCTACTCCGAATCCAGGTCAGGCTTACCAGTTTCCAAAGTAAACTGGCTGTATAGCTTACATTTCCAACTCTGAGGGTAGACACTTACCCTTTAAAATCAAGGCTTATTCTACCAGATCTGTCTACCTCTGCAGCCTTTCAAGCCAGGGTCCCACTTGATAATGTTTGTGCAGCAGCAATGTGGGCTACCTCTCACACTATTATTACTCATTACAAGTTGGATTTAACCTCCAGGGGTAGAGCATAATTTTTACATTTTCACCTATTACCTAAACTAAAATTGTTACCAGCCTGTATTCAAGACGTGTTTGATTTCTTGAACAAAATTAAGACAGTTCAATGGGGGGGGGGGGGGTGAGAATGTATTAGGTTACCATCGAGGTAAAAAGTCTTTACACTAAAATCATGAATTTGGGATAGAAGCTATAAGATTTTTTGGGGGCCAAAGTCAATCTACTGAATTTATTGTAGAGCTGGTAGATTTCTGTCTTAAACATCATTTTTTTAATTTGGAGAAGTTCTGTATAGGCAGAAAAGTGGAACTGCAATGGGGGTGGCTTTTGCCCCCTCATATGCAAACCTTAGCATGGGCTTATTCGAAAAGGCATATATATAAGTGAATTTTTTCACAGATATGTTAAACTTTATTACAGATTTATTGACTATCTCATTTTTTGTGTAAAGATGGTGAAGAGGAAGTAGAAGGATTTGTTAAGATGTTAGAAAACAATAGGTTTGGGTTAGAATTTGATGGTCTTAAAGTTGGAAAAAATGTATCTTTCGTGGATGTGAATCTTGATGGTAGTAATAATAAGTTTATTCAGACTAGCGTCCATAGAAAATTTGATAGTGTACTACAATGCATAAGGGCAGACAGCTGCCATTCGCCCCATACTATTCACTCCATGCCCTTTGGGGAATTTATTCATATTTTTAGACTATGCAATCATGAATTTGATTATAAAAGGGAAATGTGCAATACAGTCAACATGTTTAAAATGAGGGGTTTTGATCAAGAACTATTAGAAGAATGCTGTAATAAATTTTTAAGAGAATATATTTCACATCCTACTGTTAAGAGATGTATACAAAGATACAAAATAAATAATTTAATTCAAAAACAAGAAGACATATATTTTACTACCACATTTAGCAGTTTTAGTGTTTTAGTTAAAAAAATTATTAGTGTATTATTGGGAGTATATTTTATGTATAAATGATCCATGTTTGCATAAATTAGGGGGCCCCTATTATGTCATTCAGGAGGGGTAGAAATTAATTTAGAGACTTACTAGTGAAATCCAAGTTGGTAGCACCCTCTGTGGGAATACAAAGTAATGTAAAAGAATTAGGGACCATTGGTTGCAGAAAGTGTAAAGCTTGTAACTTTATTGTTCAATATTTTAGTAAAATCATTGGCTTATTGTTTGAGACTAAAGATGTTTTTTGTTGTAGTACTGAAGGCATTGTGTATGCCGTAAAATGTCCTTGTAACAAGTTATACATTGGAGAAACAAAAAGACCATTTAAAATTAGATTACTAGAACATGTTAGGGACATAGTTAATAAGAGGGAGGAAAGTGCAATAACTGTGCACTTTAACAAATTTCATAATGGTAATATTAATGGTCTGAAAGGTACAGTTTTGGAGAAAATCTATACATACTGTGATGAAAATGAATTTAAAAATTGCTTTTTAAAAAGTCTACTTATATTTTAAAGTTTGGCAGTTTGTCCCCTAAGGGGTTAAACAATGAAATTAATTGGAGTTGTTTTGTGTAATATTTTATTGAAAGTGACCAATTATGTTTAATTGTATAATTAATTGTATAATTGATAGGTGTATATAGGCAGGCAATTCTTTGTGAATGTTATACTCCTTGAAGGCTTCTGGAGCCGAGACGTCAGTGTGTGTTTTAAAATAAATTTCCTGTGGATTACTAGCTGGTGGTTTTATTTTCTACTTTGGTGCTTTCTATAGTGTGGTGTTGCTGCTCTGTTCCCATGCCACCTTGAATCAATCCATAGAACTTCCGGTGTTCTTTCCAAATCATTCCAATGCAACTGAATTCAGGTTTCATCAGCTGGATGTCCATAGACAGTTATGTTTTTATTTGCACCGGACTAAGGAAATCAGATCAATTATTTATTTCCTTCTCCGAATCCAGGTCAGGCTTACCACTTTCCAAAGTAACACTCTCTAATTGGATTTCTGGCTGTATAGCTTACATTTACAACTCTGAGGGTAGACCCTTACCCTTTAAAATCAAGGCTCATTCTACCAGATCTCAGTCTACCTCTGCAGCCTTTCAAGCCAGGGTCCCACTTGATATTTGTGCAGCAGCAACGTGGGCTACCCCTCACACTTTTATTACTCATTACAAATTGGATTTAACCTCCAGGGGTAGAACATCATTTGGTTCCATGGTACTCAGGAGTATTTTTCCTTGAGCCACCCAAGAATTAGGCGCTAGGGACACTGTCCCATATACAAGAATGAAGGCGAGATAGGACTACAGAACATAAAGATGTTATGTACTCACCATAACGTTCCATGTTTGTAGTCCATCTCACCCTTCATTCTTATGAACCCACCCTCCTACCCCCATCCTGGAAGTACCTGGAGACAGAAAAATATTATCATTTTTTTATGGAGACTTTTTAGTATTGGCTTCTTTCTGTATGTTCGTTATTATTTCTCCTAGTTAGCAGCAAACAAGATCTGAGGATTGTACTGGTGCACCATGGGATACCTACCTAGTCATGAGCCAACTAGAAGACTTCCAGCTTGTACATAGGCCGAGTCGGGACCGAGGATCGGCTCCGATCCCATATGTAAGAATGAAGGGAGAGATGGACTACAGACTTGGAACGTTATGGTGAATACATAACTACTTTTTTTAAGCACTCTGGGTCATCCCTGGACTCGGCCTGTACAACAATATGATGGTTTCCCACTCTCCTGTATAGATTATAGGTGCATACACAAATGAACATTCCCTTTCTATGGCTTCTGTTTCAGCTAAATTAAGTAGAGTAAAATGCTTTTGTACAGTCATCTTTATCAGAAAATGCAGCCTATATGAAAAGGTTGTACTTTTGCTCAAACACTCTGCAATTCTCAGCAATATTACTGCCAAACACAAGTGCACTGGATTTTCGAAATCCATCTGCCTTGCCCACAAAGTATGTACAAGCACACTGAAAATATGGCCCTTGTAATTATGTATGAACAAACTGTTCTGTGAGCTTGTAATAACATTCAAATGCACAGTAAACTGTTCAAAATACTATATTTTCGAAATATGCTCTGAAATGGCTGTATTCTGTGAAATAACTTTACTGTGATATTGCATAAATGTGAACACTTTATACACGAATGATAACTCGGATAGCTTTGCTTAATACAAAAAATACATGCTTAGTGAAAATGCGGTAATTTCCCCGTATTTTATTTGTTTTATGCAATTTGGACTCTATTTCAGACATTTTCTGTAGTAATTCAAATTTTTTTATTGATATCGTACATATCGGTTTATGCGGATATCATTTAGAATGTTCTGTATGCCTCGTTTCATATTTTATGAAAAAGAAATAGTGCTGAGCAAGTTTTAATATCTGAAATTCATTTCTGACCTGTTTTGTGAAGTATGCACATTATAGGGATGATTCACTCTTGTATATTCCACCAGTTCCAAGCAAGTGCCTTGAGTCGTTTTAACAAAGTCTCTTCTGGTACCATGTCCTTTTAGACATGCCGTTTCTGACATGGTGTCGCTTGTCTCGTTCTAACATAGATGACAAGCAGGCAGGGTATTTCATTTCAGTGCTTTAATACATAGAAACACATCAGGATGGATAGCAGCATCGTAAAATACAAACAAACTGGCTGATTGACAGATCTTGCATACATACATACATACATGCTTACATCTCAACAGCTTACTACAAAATGGCAGTCAGACTTGCACGTGCTCGGTATTTATACACTTGTGCAAGCCATTGGATAGCTTCTTAAAGGTACATACACACTCATTGATCTACACCCTGCAAAGGAATGACTGTGATGAATCACAGAGCACCCAACCCCCTTCCTGCATTTCTGTCTCGTCTTCCTTCCTCCAGGTTGTCTCTCAACCCTGCAGTCTCACTACAAATGGTCTCAGATAAATGGGTTCCAATAATTCTGAGAGGATACACTTGGCAGTGGATAGAAAATCTTTCCTCTTTCAGGGGAATTTCCCGCACCCATCAGACCAGACTGAGTGATTTCCTCCAGTGCTTTATCACAGGGCAAAAGCAGGGATTATAGAACCAGTGCCCGTGATACACCAACACAAAAGATTTTATTCCATAATCATTTGGTACCAAAAAAAGGAGCACTCCCAGAGACCCATCCTAGATTTGCCCTTTATAAACACCTTTGTAAAATTTCCAAAATTCAAACTTCTCACCTTACAACTGGTCCTAAAGTTGCTTCCAGACGACTGTTTTATTGTGACCCTAGATCTCAAGGAAGCTTATATTCTTGTTGCTCTCAAACAAACCCCTTTCGGAATGATAAACAGCTGTTTGTCCCCTGTATGGGGACAAAGAAAGGTCAACCTGTCTGTAGGCAAACTATTGCATGACGATTGTCATCTGCTATTGTTATGCGTTACTTCCATCATGGTAAATCTCTTCCAGGCAAGGGTAAGGCTCACTTTACTAGGACTTTATCCTCTTCATTGCATATTGGAAAGGGGTGGACTCTAGAAGCATTGTAGAGGCAGTAACGGAGTCCTCTGTTAATACCTTCACAAAGCAGTACAAGCTGGATTCCTTTTCAAGGTTCTTAGTAGGCTTTGTTATGACCTTTCTCCAGGGTCTCCTGGATCCTTATCCTTCCTCCTCCTAGTCAGGGTAAGCTTTGGGAATCTACCCAAAGTGCCACTGAGGTAGTGTGAATGATGAGCATAGTACAGTTGCATAAGTCCTACACCTTTAACAGTAGATGTTCAAATTCCTCAGTGGCAGCACCCACTTGCCATCCTGCAGATTATGCATAGTTGAGGTAAGTTTCAACCTCTTTGATTCAATTGTTGTTGGATTTTTTTATGGTATTTTGATTGGCTGTGAATTTACTCTTGTTGGATGATTCTGGCTTCAGGTACTTTCCCTGTCCCTTCTTTGTGGAAGCAAAAAAGCTTGAGTGTTCACTCCCTGTGACAGCTGTAGGCTTCTCTCTCAGAATATTCTTAGCCAGTCAGCTGTCTCAGGAAAAGGAGGAAGGTGAGTCATCTTTTGAAAGCTGGCCACTACTGGGTTACCTTGTTAGATAACCCAAGATGCCACTGAGGCAATGAGGAATTCAAACATCTACTGTTACAATTAAGTAGGAGCAATGTGACTGTACTTGTATGTATTTCCACCATTTCCATTGATATCCAGGGTCATTCTTAAGATTCAGTATGACTCTCCAAATTGTATTGTTGTAATTTCCTTTTGGCCTAGGCAACAGTGGTTTCTTCCTATGGAACTGGCCAAGGACACTAACCATAAGCCTCCTCACTGGTTGGATCTACTCACACAAGATGTAGGGAGTTTGATATTCTCCATTCTGTAACAGCTAGAACTGATTGCCTAAATAATATAATTTTAATGCCTTTTATGTACCTTGTTTCTGAGCACATACAACAGGTATTAAGGAGGTGAGAAGCCTTGCTACAAGGAAATGTTATGTTGCTAAATGGAAAATATTTACTAGTTGATGTCATAGTAATAGCTAGGATCCATGCAGGGATTCTGTATCACTGGTTCTTCAATTTATATGAGAGTTGCTCTCCTCTGGCCTTTCTTATTTCTCTGTCAAGGTTCGTCATTTCAGATTGTCTGCCCATGGATACCCTCCTTTTTTTCTCAGATTTTGGTCAAGCAGATTTTAAAAGGGTTTTGCATGTTAGGACACCTAAGAAACAGGTGGTATGTACTTAGGATCTTAATTTTGTGCTGGAAAGGTTAACTCCATCTCCATTTGAACCAACTCATATGGGTAATTTGCTGTTCAATGACTTGGAAGACTGTATTGCTTATTGTTCTGACATCTGTAAGACCAGTATCTGAGTTGCAAGCTGTTATAGTGCTTAAACTCTATTTGGATTTCCATGGTGATAGGATTACTTTATGAACAAATCTCTAGTTTTTGCCAATAGTAGTATTAATGTTTACATTGAGGGAAGCCATCAGTCTCTCCATTTCTTTCATGAAAAAAAAGGAAGAAAATATATATATATATACATATCTCTTTCGGCTTTTCCCGGTTAGGGGTCGCCACAGCGGAACTCCGGTCCGCTAATGATTGGCAGTAGAGTTTTACATGCTGGCTTGCCGGGCCTAGCACAACCTTCAGCGAACGGGCCTTCGTCACACAGTAGACGCTTTAACTGAGAATCGAACGGCCAACGTCTAACTGTGAGGCGACAACGCTACCGCAGCACCACCACCGCAGTGGAAGAAAATAATTCTTTATAATCTGGATGTCCACAGGCACCTCAGATATTGTCTTGATAGAATAAAAGTATTTTAGGAAAGTTGAACAACTGTTTATCTCCTGTGATGGTTTAAAGAAAGGGGAACCCATGTCAAAACAGATTATTTTCAGATGGTTGTTCCTTGCTATTGCTCTTTGTTGTTCCCACTGTTGAAAATCATTTCCAGGCAGGGTCAGAGCCGATACTACTAGAGCCTTGTCTTTGATGGGATACCGGAAAGGAATGGACTGTAGAAGCAGCTACTTGGTCCTCTGTGCATACTTTTGCAAGGCACTACAAATTACTTTTGCAAGGCACCAAATTTTTTTTCTATGTCCAGAACAGTTCTTGCTAGGACCACTTTCCAGGGGTTCCTGGGTCATAATCTTTCTCCTCTCAGGTTGGATAAGCTATGCTGATTTACCTGTATAGCCAATGCTACTGCAGCAGTGATTATGATGAACATAGTACAGTTGTGTAAGTTGCATATGCCAAAACAGTAGATGCTGTTTGAAATTCTTGTTGCAGCAGCCACAACTTTCCTCCCCCCTTTTTTCTTTATGTATTTATATTTTTAGGTAAAGTCGTGTTACTAAATTAGTGATCTGAAGTAGTTACTTGGGTATCGGATCCGATCTCGGATCCGAGCCGGCAGCTTTCCAAGCTACAAGATCTGAGCTCCTAGCTTCTCCCCCTACCCATAATCCCCTGCTATGTGCTACATTACCTCAGATCGTTTTTTGCCGCGGCTGAAGCAGCTACTTTTGAAGAGCTCCTTGGCATTTTGGTGAGATTGAACCTTTTTCTTTTTTCTGTAAAAAAAAAAAAAAATCTTTTTCTTGTGTGTGTGTGTAGTTTTTTCTGGGTTAGTTAGCGATAGTGTAGTTAGTTAGATACCTTTGTTCCCCCTTTCTAACTAGTTTTTCTGTTAGTTCCCGCCTTTCACCCTCCCACCTCTTAGTGTTTGGGTGTGTTTTGGTGTGAGTGGTGTTATGGCTGAAGGGCCTAAGGCGGTGTTCTCAAAATGTACTGAGTGTGGCCATAAGCTTTCGCTGCCGGATGGCCACACTCAGTGCGTTTTATGCTTGGGGGCGGCCCACTTGTCATAGGCCTGCACAATCTGCGCGGCCTTTAATCCCCGAGCTATTAGGGACAGGAAGAACAAGCTGATCCTGGCGGGCTTGTTGCCTCTGGAATCAGCTACTTCTTCCTCCCCCTCTCAGGCACAGGCTGTGTCTCCACAGCCCTTGTGCCTTCTGGGCCCCCGACTCAACCTGGGACTCAACCTCCCTCTTTGGGTTTGAGTTCGGGGGATTCAGGTACTTCCACTACGGTGGAGAAAAGACACAAGGACAAGGGACATAAGTCCCACAAAAGGCGGGCTGAGACTCAACCCTAAGCCCCGTCGTCTAAGCTGGCTAGGTCTCCCTCGAGGAGCTACGGATCCTCCCCCTCTCAGCTCCGTTTACCTCGTTTTTCTCCGGAGCTGGAGGAGGAGGATCGGTCTCCCTCGAGGACTTCTTCAAGATCAACCAGAAGCCTCACTGAAGCAGATATGGATCGGATGATGCGCCGATTCATCCAGACCCAAATGCAGATGGGGGTGCTCTTGCCTCCCCCCCCCTTTGGGGGGGGAGCGCGGCCCCCATATTTGCTCCGATTACTCCTTCTCTGACCCGTTTTCGGGTCTCGGAGTTATTGGATCCGGGCCCTTTCGGAACCGGGGATTCGTCAGCGCCGAAAGCTCCGGTCGCTTCGACGCCGACTGTGCCTTCGAGTCTGTTGGATCCGAGCTCTCGCGGCCGAGTGCTGAGCATCGGATCCGGGGGAGCTGGTGTGTCTTCGGCTCCGTTGGGTTCAGAGCGCACCTCTCTCTCGGCTCCGACCCCGATCCCTACCTCGGAGCCAAGGAGATTGCTCTCGGAGCCTGGCGAGAGTAGTTCTCCTTCGGCTTTTGAGGTTGTGGAGAGGCTACTGTCAAGGACCTCCAGGTCCCCGGTTCAGGCGTCTGATCCTCCCATACCCCTGCTGCATGTGGGTCTATCCTCCATCATCCGACCATCGGGACAGCCTGCTCAAGCCCTCCAGTTGGTTCCCTTAGAGGAACAGGACCCTGTTGACGAGCCCTCTTCGGACAGACCCACCGAGGAGGTCCCTCGAAAACGTTGGTGCAAGAGGAGGCACCTGGACTCCCCCAAGTCTGTTACAACCGACACAGATTTAGATGAAGGGGAAGGTTCCCCAAGGTCACCCTCCGAGGATGTCTCCTTTGGAGACATCATGGAAATGTTGCGTATTAGAGGGGGGTGGTCTGCCCAAAATCCTTCCGCAGATGAATCCGTGTTCCTGGATGCGTTTGAGGCAGGCCCTTCTACCTCCTGGGTGTCCCCCCCTGGCTGACCCCTGGTAGACCTCATTACTACCAGGGCGTGGAAGGAGCCCGACACCGTGGAGCCTATCCCGAAGCGACCCGACAAGATCCTTAGCCCCCCAGTGGATAGATTGTCATGGGCCAAGGGAACCCCCGTGGATGCCATGCTGGTGGCGGCTGCCACCAAGAGAGAACTCGCTCAGGAGAGTTCTTCGGTTCACCCGCCAGATAAGGAATCTCGGGCACTGGACCGCATTGGGAAGCAAATGTTTAGTTCAGTGACCTTTTCTGTAAGGGCTGAGGAAGTTGATGACGAAAACGTTTGTTTTTGTAAAACGTTATTGTATTGCGATTCAGTGGACATTAAATTTGCTTCTTTTGTATTGGCGATTCAGTGGACATTATACTTGCTACTTTAATTTGGGACCTGATTTATGTGTACCTGGAACTGGTGGTTATTGTTTTTTTCTGTAAGGGCGCTGAACTATATGGCACATACCATTAGGCTACAACGAGACTTAATTAAGGAATACTCTGCAGCCCCCCCGGAGTCCATGTCGGTCGAGGACAAAAAAGTTTTCTCGACTCGTATGGCCACTCTGAAATCCATCTCTAACACGTCCATGCGTCTACTCTCCCATGCCACGGAGGGAGCCGCTAGGGCCAGCGGTGCCGGGGTCATCTTGCGGCGTCACTCCTGGCTCCGTCTTTGCGATTTCGCGGATCCCTTCAAGGCGTCCTTCGCGAATGCACCCTTTGACGGATCTTTGCTCTTCGGCAAGACCATTCGCGAGACGCTGGTCCAAAGCGAGAAGGATGGGAAGACGCTGTCTGCCATCGGGGTCCGCTTCTCTAATCCCCAACGATCCTTTTCTAGGAATCAGAGGGGACAAAAGAAGCTGTGGTTCCGTAAGTCCCAGCAATCCCATCCGGCTTCGGACCCCTCGTCCTCTAGAGGCAGAGGAGGACAAGGAGGACGCCGGCCCAGAGGCAGAGGGGGACCGCGTAACTTCGGGTCCAGGGAACCCTTCCCGGATAGACCCGCGCAGCAGCCCTGAGGGCTTACCCGGCTGTCCCTCTTTGGAGGCAGTCGGGGGGCGGTTGTCGGAGCACCTGTCAAACTGGGAGTCAATTACGACAGATCAATGGGTGCTCCGCATCATATCCAGAGGTTATACCATCCCCTTCATAAGCCACCCTCCCTCGACCAGACACCTCCCCGATGTTCCACCCGATCGAAGGGAGGCAGCAGCTTCGGAAATCCTGAAGTTGCTAGAAAAAAAGCCATCCAGCCTGTCCCCCCAGACCAGTCCGGATCGGGTTATTACTCCACGTTCTTTTTAGTGCCAAAAAAGACGGGGGACCTAAGACCCATTCTAGACCTCTCCGCTTTGAACCTGTTCATTCCCAAAGAAAAATTCCGGATGGTCACCCTCCAATCTATTCTCCCCCTTCTGCGGCAGAACGACTGGATGTGCTCGATAGACCTCAAGGATGCGTACTACCACATTTTGATGGACAGATGATCCAGAAGGTTTTTCCGCTTCCGGCTGGGAGCCAGTCATTACCAGTTCAGGGTTCTCCCGTTTGGCCTCACCTCAGCCCCCAGGGTGTTCACCAAGGTCATGGCAGTGGTTGCAGCCCACCTGAGACTTCAGGGCATTCAGGTCTTCCCGTACCTAGACGACTGGCTCCTTACCGCCACCAACAGGCATCGGCTCTGCCTGGCAAGAGATTATGCTCTGACCCTTGCCCAGAGCTTAGGCATCTCTGTAAACCTCCAGAAATCCTCTCTTTGCCCCGTACAGGTCCTGGAGTTCATAGGGGCCAAGTTAGATACCCGCATTTCTCGAGCTATGCTAACTGCGGACAGGATAAACAGCTTGTCGTGTCAGGTGCTAATTCTTCTTCAAAGCCCGGCCCCGGAGGCGGAATTAGTTCTGAGGGCACTAGGATCTATGGCAGCAGCTATCAGTCTCGCCCTTCACGCGCGTCTGCGAATGAGTATTCTGAAGTGGGCCCTTCAAGTTCAGTGGTCCCTGCTACTCCATCCGTTGAATACTCTGATTCCCCTGAGCAGAGTTTGCAGGCACTCCCTTCTTTGCTGGCTCTACGCCCCAGAGCTGAAAGAAGGGAGGCCTTTTGTTGTCCCTCCCCCCCAAGCCACGCTGACCACGGATGCTTCTTGCCTCGGGTGGGGGGGGCATTGTTCGGGCAGAACCGTCCAAGGCACGTGGACTCCCCTGGAGACCGCTTTGCATATCAATGTCCTAGAGATGAGGGCGGTGCTCCTAGCGTTGCAAGCTCTCCACAACCTTCTACCTCTGGGGACTATTGCAATCCAGACAGACAACATGTCAGTGGTCTGGTACATAAACAAGCAAGGAGGAACCAGGTCCTACCCACTTTGCCGGGAGGCTATGAGAGTGTGGGAATGGGCGATATCCACCAACCGCTTTCTGGTAGCAACGCACATTCCGGGTCGGTCCAACATTTTGGCGGACAAACTGAGCAGAGTGATTCTCTCTCCGTACGAGAGGTCTCTCAATCCATCAGTTGCAAAGCAGATCTTCCGCAAATGGGGTTGGCCTTGCTGCGATCTTTTTGCTTCTCCCTTAAACACAAAATGCAGCGAGTACTTCGCAATACTTCCCCCCGAAGGGGAGAATCCCAGAGACGCTCTAGTCCATGCTTGGCCGTCCGGTCTACTTTATGCCTATCCACCCCTACCGCTCATGACCAATTTCATACAGAAAGCCCGTCGGTTGGGGAGCAGAGTTATCCTCATAGCCCCATTCTGGCTCCGCCAGATCTGGTTCCCGTACCTGCGGTCTCGCAGTGTATCTCCGCCATGGATACTGGATCCCATTCCAGACCTGATTTCACATCCGGCGGGATTACAACCCCCGAACTTGGTGAACCTCAAGCTTGCGGCTTGGTTGCTCCAGTTCCACTAATGGCTAGGACTCCCAGTATCTCATCTCCTGTTAAGGCCATTCTAGTCGCAGCACATAAGCTGACTACTAGGAAGATTTACTACAGCAAATGGAAACGTTTCTCTGTCTGGGCTAAAGATAGAGGCCTGGATCCATTTACAGTTCCTATTCCTACTATTCTAGACTTTCTGTCTCTGATATTCCGACAAGGAGCAAGTGCTTCAACAGTTAAGGTGCAATTGGCAGCCATCTCCCATTTCCATGTGGGAGACGGACTAGGATCTTTGGCTTCTACAAAATTATGTAAAACCTTCTTAGGGGACGTTTTCCTCTTGAAGCCTCCGGTGAAAGTGGTGGTGCCTCCATGGGATTTGGCCTTAGTCTTACAAGCCTTGACAGGCCCACCCTTTGAACCCGTGGCTTCGATTCCATTAAAGTTCTTGTCCTGGAAAACAGCCTTTTTGCTGGCCATTACTTCAGCCAAAAGGGTGTCAGAACTTCAAGCCTTATGTATGAAGCATCCTTATCTCATTTTTCATAAGGATAGAGTGTTCCTCAGGACTAATCCGTCGTTCTTACCTAAGGTGGCTTCGGAGTCAAATATCAATCAATCAAACTTACCCGTGTTCTTCCCAAACTTTCAGAATAAAGGAGAATACACATTGCATAAATTGGATGTGCACAGACAACTGCGTTTCTACCTGCACAGGACTAAGGATTTTCGCAAGTCGGACCAGTTGTTTGTGCCATTTGCTAAATCAACCATGGGTAAGGCCATTTCCAAAGTGACTGTAGCAAATTGGATTTGTCAATGCATAGTCCACGGGTACTTATCTGCAGGCAAACCGGTTCCTACGGGAATTCGCGCTCACTCTACGAGGGCTGTGGCCACCTCTGCAGCCTTCTGGTCTAGGATCCCCATGGATGACATATGCTCTGCAGCTACCTGGTCCTCTTCACATACGTTTATTTCTCATTATAAGTTGGATATGGTATCGAGAGGTAGGGCTTCCTTTGGCTCTGCGGTGCTTCGGAATATCCTTCCATAGGCCGCCCAGGGTTTCTCCCTAGGTAGCTGGGGACTCTGTCCCACAGGTTGCAGAGCAAATGAAGTAACTACTTCAGATAAAGAAGTTATGTACTCACCATAATGTTCCATCTGAGTAGGTACTTCATTTGTCTGCAACCGACCCCCCCTGCCATCCCCCGAACCTTTCGGGATTCCTGATCACCAAAGATATCTTGTTCTGCTTTAGGACAGTTTATCTGGTGTTACTTCCTCTATCGAAGGTAGGAGTTGTGTAAGAGGCAAAAAATTCGATCTGAGGTAATGTAGCACATAGCAGGGGATTATGGGTAGGGGGGAGGAGCTAGGAGCTCGGATCTTGTAGCTTGGAAAGCTGCCGGCTCGGATCCGAGATCGGATCCGATACCCACAGGTTGCAGACAAATTAAGTACCTACTCAGATGGAACGTTATGGTGAGTACAAAAATTCTTTTTTTTTGCCAGGAGAGTAAGCCGTCTCTTTTTTGGGGGCAAGAAGTTCCTGATGGGCATTGTCACCCAGACTGCTGTTTTCTCCATTTTGAGTGTGAGATACATCGGCCTGAAAACATGAGTGGGAAAAGCCTAAGACTTTGGAAGGCTGGTCAGGTGTTCTATCCTTGGCAGAATACAACTCCCGGAGCTAAGGCTACTGCAGCAATCATTTCATTGACTATCTGGTGTTATGCTAAGTGCGTCATATATAACTGTCTTATCTTGGTGGAATAAAAAACTTAAGCTGTATAATAAAAAAAAATGCCTATAATCAAATTCTTCCCATGTTAGACTGTGAAAAAAATCTGCAAAAATCTGAAAGTTACCATAAAGAAGATCAAAGTGGAAAACAAAATTAGCATCTGAAGACATGCCAAAGATAATCCTAAATCCTTCTTTACCTCAGGTAATTAAGAAATAATTCACCTAATTCACCATTTCATAATGGCACTACCTACTTCTGGCCTTAATTCCTGCAAATGGTCAGTTTTGGTCAATGTATCACCCCAGTAACCAAATATAAAATAAAATAAATTCTAGAAGCCCCAAGGTTATTATGCAACATACACACAAAATACTGTCTGGAAGTCTCAAAATCAGGTGGTAAAACTGAAAAAAATTGTAGGAAAAAAAACACCACTGGGAGAGAGATTAAGGAAGAAACTTAAATTCATTTAATGATTATTAAGTTCTTTCGACCACAAGTGATCTTCATCAGAACATGATACATAAAAAAGACAAACTGCTTAAACACTGTCCTTACAAACACACCCATAGGTTCATAAGTGTTTACTAGGCTAATGACCACAAGGGCCTTTTTAAGCCTTGCCATGCATCCCAAATCTCTGACGAATTCTGATACCTTGGATAAGCGTAAGCATGGCCCTGGGAGGTTAACCATTTACAGGTTACCTGTTTGCATCAGAGACACAGGTGCCAAACTAGGGGTGAATTTCCGGTTTCCCATCCAGTTGTCCAAGTTGCACTTGAATTGGATTAGGGAGGAACTCTGCTTCACATGGTTGGGGAGCCTGTTCCATAGATGAGTAGTCTCTGTGATACATACCTGTCTCTCCAGCAGGTCCTATTTATATCACAGGCAAGGTTTAAGTCTTTAGAACGGGTAATTCTGGTACTGTTTGTTTTGTGGATATGCAGGAGGTCCATCAAAGTGGGGTCTGACAATGCCGTGTATGCCAGGCATAGATGTCCCCTCAAAAGCCTGTAGGAGACCGAATACAGGGATAGGGCCTTGAGGCGGTCTGCATAGGGCACATTACTTATGCCCTGTATGTTTTTAGTGAGGAACCTCTGTGGACATTCCAGTTGTTGGATATGCCTGGATAGGTACATTCCAAAGGGGACATTGTACTCAATGATAGGTTTGATGAATGCTGAATACAGAAGAACAATGGCTTCCTTGGACTTGGATGCCATACCTTTGTTTATAAGTTATGCAACATAGAATGATTTCCTCACCACTGCAGACACATGATGATCAAAGCCTAGATTACTATCTATGTTTGTCTCTAAGTACCTGACTACTGGGTCATTTCTAAGGGATGTGTTGTCAATTTTATAGTTACCAGGGATGGATGATGTCCCAAAGGGGATACTATTATGCATTTCTTCGCATTTAGTTTTAGTCCATGATCTGACACCAGTTTTTTGTCTGTGTCAGCCCCTCCTGGAGAACATTTGTGTCAGTGTGAGATTCAGTGATGGATTCTGAACAACAATCATGTTCTTAAAGCACCTTCATAAAATACTTTACACTAAACAATAAAGAAATAAAAAAAAAAACAAATCAATTCTTACTTATATAGGATCATAGGAAGTTACTAGGCTACTGGCCCTGAGGCCCTTATAAGCCTAGCCAAGAGTTTAGCCCATGCATAGACAATTCAGCATCCGATACCCCTGTCCAGCAGGGACACGGGTGGAATCCCAGGGATTTATTTTCTATTTCCCGTCCAGTTATCCAGATTGTGCATAAAAAGGGGTAAAGAGGTACTCAGCTTGCTGTGGAGAGGGAGTCTATTCCATAGATGAGGGAGTGTCTGGGACACAAATCTGTCCCACCAGCAAGTCCTATTGATGTTACAGACCAGGTTGAGGTCTCGTGTGCGGGTTACTCGAGTGGAGCTTGACTTGCGGATATGCAGCAGCCCCATCAAGGTGGGCTGTGAGATCGCCTTGTATGCCAGACAGAGGTCACCTCTGAGGAGTTTGTATGAAACAGAGTAGAGGGATAAGGCTTTTAGCCTATCTGTGTATGGTAGATTTTTGAGACCCTGGGTTCTTCTGTTGAGGAACCTCTGTGTTCTCTCCATCTGCTGCATGTACTTTTCGAGGTACATGCCAAATGGGGCATTGTACTCAATAATGGGGCTTATAAGGGAAAAATACAAGGATGTTATGACCTCCTTGTCCCTAGATATGAGATGCCCTTACATATGAGGTGGGCCATGTAGAAAGTTTTCCGTACGATGGAAGCAACATGGTGGTCAAAAGTCAGGCTGCTGTCAGTCTGGGTGTCCAAATCCCTCACGACTGACTGTGTGCTTACAACGTTGTTAATGTGATAATTTGTGGGGACATCTCTATCCCTAAAAGGGATGATGATGCATTTTTTGTATTGAGGCCATGTTTCTGGCACCAGTCATTTGTTTGGGTGGGACCCTCTTGGAGGATGTCCACGTCACTAAGGGAGTTGATGACCTCTCCCAACTTGCAGTCATCTGCAAACTTGGTCAGCCATAGCTCACTGATTTTGGCCTGTACCTCAGAAAAGTATATCCCAAATAACAGAGACCCCAAGATTGAACCCTGGGGTATGCCACTCTATACGCGTCTATTGCTTGAGATGGCTTCCCCAGTTTTGACTAGGTTGGTTCTATCAGTGAGCCAGTTGGCTACCCATCTTTTAACATACAGATTGATGCCTATTTGAGAGAGTTTGTGTTATGCCCAAGTGGGGAATAGTGCCGAAGACTTTGGCCAGGTCAAGGTAGATGTTGTGCACTGTCTTCCCCTCATCCATGGCTTTGGTGACTGTCTCAAAAAAGTCGACCAAATTTAACAGACACGACCTCCCCTTGACGAAGCCAAACTGTGTGGGATTGAGTGTTTGGAGGTTGTCAGTGTCCTTTTTAATGAGGTGCATGATAATCCTTTCCATGGCCTTGCAGATCAGGCTAGTTAGGCTGATGGGTCTATAATTTCCCGGATCAGTGAACACTCCACCTTTGCGTAAAGAGATGATAGTGGCTGTCCTCCACTCAGCTGGGACAAAACCGGTACTCAGGATTTGGTTGAATAGGGCACCTAATGGTGCTGCAAGTTCCTGCCTGAGTTCATGTAGGATGCAGCCTGGGATGTTGTCAGGTCTCATGGAGGCTGTATTTTTTGCCTTTGAGAGAGCAGTGATGATCTGATCCCTAGATATAAGGAGAAGGGGGCAGGTACTGGGAATGTCCTGATTTACTGATGGAGGGACAGAGGGGTGAAATTTTCGTTGAATCTGTCAGCCAGCAAGTTTTCTATATCTACGGCATTTGTATATGTGGTGTCCTTGACCACCAGTTCTGAACAGATCTGGTTGCTACCTTTGAGATTATGGGCATATGTGAAGAAGGCCTTATGATTGTCTCTAGTTGATGTGGCTAATTTGAACTTGAAGTTTGCTTTGGAGGATTTCACTAGTGCTCTTATTTGCTTGTTTAGGCTAAGGAGAGATTGCTTCCAATTGGGCACCAGCTCCTCCTTGGTCCTGGACAGCAATTTTTTTTTTCTTTTGTTAGAGTTTATTTATTGCAGATATCCACCAGACAGGTTTACGCTTCCTTGTGGAGGATGATTTAGTCTTGTCAGGTATTCCTGATTCCATGCATCTATATAAATATTCGTATAGTAGTGTGGAATAGTTTTGGATACTGGTGCCAGTTCCTAGAGAGGGGGCTGTGAAGCTGTTTATACCATCCCTCAGGAGGCTGTAGTCAGCCTTGGAGAATATTTTTTTGATTTACCCTAGCTAGAGGGGGGTCGGGGGAGATGGTGACTTCGAACGTGATCGCTTTATGGTCTTATCTTACAAGAGAGGATGATACTGCAGGGATGCTGCAGTGGTTACTCATGTTGGTTAATACCAAGTCCAAGATATTATCACCTCTTGTGGGGGTAGCGACTAGCTGTTCCAAAGCATTTGCATTTACAAAATTGAGGAATCTCTGGGCATTTGTGTTCTGGCAAGAGTAGTTCTTCCAGTGTATGTTTGGGTAGTTAAAGCCAACCAGGATCAGGGCAAAGGGTTGAATCTTGATAGATTCGAAGAGGTCTGGATAGGCAGTTTGGGCATCTTGGGTCAGATTTGGGGACCGGTAGCTAGCTATGATTAGTATAGGGGTCTTGTCAGTAGATAACTGCACCTAGAGTGTCTCCCGTTTGTCATACGTTTAACCAGCCTGGAGGTTTGACTGTCTTTAATATATATTGAAACTCCACCTCCTTTGGCTTTACTACCGACAGTTTGGGTTTTGAATGTATGATAGGATGAGTAACCAGGTAAGGCTGGGGTACTCCCTGCAGCTTTGCACCAGGATGTTCATCGTGTATACAGCTGCAGTCATAACAGATGGGTTATCCTGCCGTCAGGCGGGTCCTCGGTCGGCCGAATTCCAAAGTCTAGGTCCGGCGTCGGTTGTCGTTGCTTCTTCCCTGACGTCAGTGCGGCAGGGATATAAAAGAGGCAGCCAACGCCATTTTCTTCAGTCTTTCTTGCCGCGCGGTGCCCGAAGCAGAAGCAGTTCGCAAGTGCCGGTCGGCCAGCTCCTGAGATTTACGAAAGTATTTCAGCCTAAGTCTTCTTGAAAGCTAAGTACCCCGTTGGGGAAACTTTTCTTGCCTCAGACCGATGTCAGACAAAGTTAATAATTGCATTTCATGTGGGAAGCAAATACCGCATAAGGATTTCCACTCTTACTGTATAACTTGCTTAGGCCCAGACCACGACATCTCGGCCTGCCATTTTTGTGCTAGATTCAACAAACGCACTATTAAGCGTCGGGCAGAGTTCGCCCTTCACTTTTTTGGCAAAAAATTTAATTATATTATGTCGTTGGATACTCCGACTCCAGTTTTGAGCAAAAAACGCAAAGATAAGGACCGGTATACGAGGTGCGCACCACCTACTGATACCACGCTAAGGCCGACTACCGGTTCTCCGGTACTCAGCGAGGCACCTACGCAGCCCCTGAGTACCGATGACAATGCATTACCGGTGTCTTCAGTACCCGAGGTCGCAGGCTCCTCGGCCCCCATTCCTACTTCAGATACCGACGCCACTCCTGGCGGAGAAACTCAGAATTTAGACAGGCCTGCCATTTCTCAAGGGGTCTTCAGGCCTTCCTCCTTCTCTATTAAAGCCTTCACTAAATCTAAAACAGCCATGAAAACCAAAAAACAGGTTCCTCAGACACCCTTTAAAGGCACCATGCCTAAAAAACAGTTGCTTAAAATGGCTGAGGATTTGATTACTCTTATCAGGGGTTCTCAACCCCCCTCGGACAAAAGGCCCAGATTAGAGGAAGACTACCCTTCCTCAGACCAAGCTTCTATTACCTCAGAACTATCTGAGGACCAGGATTGTGCCTATTCTCCATTCGAAGACTCTGATGCAGAGGAGTCTATTCCCTCTGTCTCCCCCCCCGAGGACTTCTCTTTTGGGGAAACCCTGCATGCATTGAGGGAACACTTTCACTGGGAAGGCCAAGATTACTCAGATTCCAAGAAAAGGCTCAGGGAATTTCTTCTGCTCCCCCAGCATAGGTCTCTGGCTATCCCTCCTGTTTTAGATATATTGGATGATGTGTACACAGAGGCCAGCCTTAATCCTGATTCTTTGCCTCCAGCTCCTGTTAAACCAGACAGGTATTACCGGGTTCCTGATTCTCACCAGTTCCTATATAAAAGCCATACTGCTGACCCAGAAACTATTTCACAGGGTCCCAAGGGAATTAAGGCCTTTACTGCTAAAAACCCATTACCTTCAGAGAGAGATTCCAGAGCTTTAGAAAGGTGGGGGAAAAAGGTGTACACCTCGGCCACTTTAACCATGAGGGCATTAAACTGTCAGTTCCATATGTTAAAGTATCAACAGTTTTTGATATCTCAGCTGAAAAACAAAATGACACAACCAGAACAACCAGATTTAAAAGAGTTGCAGGATTTGTTGCATGGTGCAGAGCAAGTGGGTAGACATACCTTGCAGTGTGGTTTTGATGCTTTAGAGGCCTCATGTAGAGCTGCTGTTACGGGGTCTGTTATACGTAGGCATGCTTGGCTCAAAGAGCAAACCTTACCAGATCATGTCAAAGCTAAATTATTAGATGCACCTCTTCAAAAAGATATATTGTTTGGTGTTAAAGCAGAGGAGGTGCTAAAGAAAATGGAGGAAAAAGCGAAATCAATGCAAACAGTGAAAGATTTCCTGCAGGTACAGCCTCCACGTTTCAGCAGAAACTGGCCTTCAAAAAATTGGTCCTTTCCAGCCACGGACAGACCTCAAAGGGGCAGATACAGGCGTCCAAGGGGTAGAGGGCAACCTCAAGGATCTTTCAGAGCCAGACAGTGGCAAGCACCAACCCCAAGAGGTGGAGAAGATAGATCACAGTCTTTTAGAAAACATACACAATGACTTCCCCCTACACCTGCCAAGCAAAGCTTTAATGGCAGCACCTTTGGGCGAAAACTGACATTATTCTCAAAAAATTGGCATATTGTTACAAAAGACAAATGGATTCTGGACATTATAGACAGAGGCTACAGGTTCCACTTTCACACCCTTCCAAAAATGAGAGGCATGCCAAACCTGCCACAAAATCAAAGGGCAGAGGCACAAAAACAAATTTCAGCTCTCATGGACATGAAAGCAATTCAAGAGGTACCTGCAAAAGAACAAGGTCAAGGGTTTTATTCCAGACTATTCCTGGTACCAAGGAAAGACAAAAATTGGAGACCTATCTTAGACCTATCCATCCTAAACACATATGTACAGGTGCCAAAATTCAAGATTCTCACATTACAGCAGCTTCTTCCCATGCTGGGCAAGGAGTCTTGGCTGGTAACATTGGACCTCAAGGAGGCATACCTGCATGTCCCTATCAGAAAAGATTGCAGAAGATATCTCAGGTTTCTTGCAGGTTCAACCCATTACCAATTCTCTGCATTGCCCTTTGGCTTATCTACTGCGCCCAGAGTGTTTACGAAATGCCTGGCATCAGTAATCGCCTTCTGCAGACTACAAGGGATACAAACCTACCCATATATGAACGACTGCCTGATCCAAGCGGACAGCAAGGACATACTACTGCGGCACCTGGCGTTTGTAATAAAACTGCTGAACTTCTTGGGATACACAGTCATCAAAAACAAATCAAAGCTAATACCCTCTCAACAAATAATTTTCCTAGGTGCCAACTTGGATACAACCACCCAGATGGCCTACCTCATGCCAGACAAGCAAGGGCAACTGTCTCAATACTTCAGAAAAATGGCAACTTACACCAGGCTAACTGCAAGGAAAGTCCTGCAGGCTCTGGGATTCATGGCATCTTGCATCCTACTTATCCCATGTGCAAAGCTGCATATGAGGAAACTTCAATGGTACCTAAAAAACTTATGGTCTCAACACAGCCACAGCTTGGAAGCAATTATGCCACTCATTCCATGCCTTCAAAAGGAATTTATGTGGTGGGCTCAAGCTTGCCAAAGAAACACAGGTCTTCCTTTCTGTGTACCTCAAGCAACTCAAATCATCACAACAGACGCCTCAGACTACGCCTGGGGAGCACACTTGACAAATCAGTGCATTCAGGGAAAATGGGCACGAAAAGAGAAGCTCCTTCATATCAACCAAAAGGAAATGCTAGCCGTACAAAAGGCTATTATGACCTTCAAAGACCTTCTGCATCCAGGTCAGCTATTGATAAGGACAGACAACACCACAGTGATGTGGTACATAAACAAACAGGGGGAACTCATTCATACCCCCTGTGCAGGCAAGCCATGACCCTATGGAACACAGCACTGGAATTGAAAATTCAACTACAGGCACAATTCCTGCCAGGGAAGGAAAACACACTGGCAGACAACCTAAGCAGAAATATGACAGATCCACACGAATGGAAGTTGCATCCTCAAATTTTCACAAAGATAACTCGGGCATGGGGACAGCCAGACATAGATCTCTTTGCTACCCACAGAAATTGCCAGTTGAAAAAATTTTGTTCAAGGACCTATCATCCACAGGCCTGGAAAGTGGATGCACTTTCCTTCAATTGGGCAACATTGACAGTCTATGCCTTCCCGCCTCTTCCTCTGCTGCCCAAAGTTCTATTGAAAGCCAGAGCAGAGAGGCCGAAAATGATTCTCATTGCTCCAGACTGGCCAAGGCAACACTGGTATCCGCTCCTGAAGAGCCTGACACATTCCCCACCATGGATCCTACCTCTAGTCCCTCTTCTGTTGTCCCAGCACAACTACAAAACTCTTTACAGCCATCTCAAAACTCTAAATCTAGCTGCATGGAGAATTCCTTGATTTCCCAACAGTTTCTCCTCTCCAAGGAGGTGCAGGATGTCATCTTGGAGGCCAGAAGACTTTCAACCAGAAAGGCCTACTCTGCCAAATGGAAACGATTTTGTGCCTGGAATCAAAAGAAGGGACAGAATCCTTGGGTAGTCAATATACCACAAATTTTACAGTACCTAGCTGAGATGTTAAACAATGGACTTTCCTTCTCCTCCATCAAGATCCACGCTTCAGCCATTTCTGCACAATACAACACAGATCCTCCTTTATTCTCTCATCCTCTCTTAAGGCAGTTCCTCAGAGGGGCAAAGAATATAAAACCCCCAAGGAAACTACCAGTCCCTGCTTGGGACCTCAACTTCATATTGGAAAAGCTGACCCTTCCTCCCTTCGAGCCAGCTTCTTCATCAGAGTTACAGTACTTGTCATGGAAAACAGCTATCACCTCAGCTCGCAGGGTTTCGGAGCTACAGGCCCTCATGGCTGTGCAACCATTCATCATTTTCCATCAGGACAGAGTTTCCTTATGAACCAACCCTACCTTTATGCCAAAGGTAGTATCCAGTGTAGCTTTGAATCAGACTATCCACTTACCTACCTTTTATCCTAATCCACAAAACAAAGGGGAAAGACTACTACATTCCTTGGACATTCACAGACAACTTCGTTATTATTTGGACAGGACAAAGCCATTCAGGAAATATGAGCAACTCTTTGTGTCCTATGCTGCAGGTGCTCAAGGAAAGGCTATTTCCAAACAGACAATTTCAAAATGGATAGCCCACTGCATACGCTTTTGTTACTCATTTCATGGAAAAACTGTGCCTGCATGCATCAGATCCCACTCCACCAGAGCCACCACTACCTCTGCAGCCTTCCTCAGGGGGGACCCTACCAAGGATATTTTGGAAGCAGCCACCTGGAGTTCAGTGCACACTTTCTCCAAGCACCATCACCTCCCACTATACTCTAAATCTAGAGCGGGCTTTGCCACAGCAGTCCTGCAGGGCATCCTAGCCCCTCCTAGTTCCACTTAGTGCCTACCACCCTTACTTAGCTTTGGGATTCTACCCATCTGTTATGACTGCAGCTGTATGCATGATGAACATAGTACAGTTTTGTACCTACCATAAATGTAGATGTTCGAGTGCTCATACAGCTGCAGTCCAGGTTTCTCTCCCTCCAACCCCTCTTAGGACAGGCCTTATGATAAACCCTTTTCATATAACCTTTTGGGGTACTCTTTTATGGTGTATTTGCTTGCAACTACTGTTTTTGATTTATCAACATTGCATTTTTGCATAGCATTATGTTTGCCTTCCTTCTGGGGGCACCTGACATCTGGGGCAAGAAAAACTGAAGAAAATGGCGTCTGCTGCCTCTTTTATACCCCTGCTGCACTGACGTCAGGGAAGAAGCAACGACAACTGACGCCGGACCTAGACTTTGGAATTCGGCCGACCGAGGACCCGCCTGACGGCAGGATAACCCATCTGTTATGACTGCAGCTGTATGAGCACTCGAACATCTACATTTATGGTAGGTACAAAACTGTACTTTTCTGTGACTGCACAGATGTCAGCATTTTCCAGGGTTAGGAATGCTTGCAATGAGTGCAGTTATGTCATTGTGCTGTTTTCAATAAAGAACCACTTTAAGGTCAGTGTTTATCATAGACTTGCTCTGTGAATTACTTCCATCTAACCAAGGGCAGTTGAGGCATCTCGGGATTAACATGGCTAGGGTTTTAAGGGGTCTAGGGCTACTAGCCTAGTAACCTCCTTTGAACCTACTCTTAAGTCCTGGTGAACAATAAACATAAAACTTAGTCTGTCATTTTAACTCTCTATATTCAAGCTCTCCCTCTTTGTCACCATTGAAGTCTGTGGTGACTTGATCAATCACACAAAAATAAAACTTTTTGAATGTCTTGCTCTCGGATGTTTAGCTAACGCATTGTCTGTATTTCTAATTTTTATTGCGTATTGATGTTCATAAATTCTCCAAGTCCCCTTTTGTTTTTCCAATATAGAAACCTTCACAGGAAGAGCGCTTAGCCAAACAAACCGCATACTTGGAAGTGCATGTTAAAAAAAAATTAATACTGAATAAGTTTTATTACTCTTAATGTCTATGAAATAAGGAGACTCTAAAATATACCTACACATAGAACACACTGGTGACATCTATAGGTACCTCTTTTTTCTTTTTTATACTTCTATCCTCCTTTCTCAAAATAAGACTTAATATTGCAAGCTTTTTTAATAACAAAATAGTGTTTGTCTCCTACTATTTTCTTGATTTCCCCACTAGCCTCCAGTATTCTCCAATTGTTGTGGACTACTCTTTTTACAGCTTCACTGTCCAGTGAGAAAACTAGAGGCATGTAAAGGGACCATTCGTGACTTGTGTTGATAGATACCTTTTCTGCATGTACTACAGCACTATCTTGTTCCGCTATCTTCTCAGCAGCATCAACTGTATATCCCGTATATCATGCAAAATTGTGATAAAATTATCTAAAAAAAGTCACCATCTGCAGTTTACTGCTTTAACAATACCAGCTGACCCTTAATAATAGTATGTTTCATATATGTGAGGTGCATACTGGAGTAATGCAAGATGGCATTACTGGACACATTTTTGTAACTGATATCTGTACTTAATTTATTATTGTTTTCTTTTTTCCTTACTTATAGATCTAAAAAAGTTTTGCTGAACACGTAATTGTATGAAAAGTAATTCTAACTCAACAGTCGGTCTCTGCCATACAAAAAACAAGTAGTCAATAAAATGAAAATAAGAACTTGCATGTTTATGGCCACTTAATTTGGGAAAAATATAAAATCTGAATATTGTCATTTTCATTCATTCCTAAACTTTTGGGCTCAGATCCGACTCTTATATTTTTTCCTGTTTGTGTAACACTGAAACTCTTGAGTTTCTCCCTTGCCTGTAGTGCCCTATTCACCTAACATACCCCAGATCTCATTTGCTGCCTTAGCATATGGACGTGGTTGCTGCCTACTCTTGAGTTTAGATAATTGTTTTTTTTTTTGTTTTTTTTTGTAAGTGAGAATTTTATTTTCATTAGTCTTGCCTTAATGCTCCTAATTTCATACAAAACGTTTTCATTTGTAGTGCTATCCTCCTCTAATTGTGTAGTCTTTAATACCATTGTTGGTATTCCCCCTTTTCCCGTACTTGTTAGTACTTCTTTGTTACCATTGTCAATAACGTTTCCTTTCCCCTTTTTCTCATTTTTGAATAATAAAAAAAAACTCAATATCTTTATTATTCCTTTATCTGCATTACTTTAATATGTCTGAAAAGCCTTCACATTTTAAAAAGTGTTGGGCCTGCAGCCATAAAATACCTTTATCAGATGCACACTTTAAATGCGTTTATTGTTTAGGCCTTGCACATGTAGACTCTAGCTTTGACATTTGCAAAGATTTTAACCCCAGAGTTTTGATAGAATAAATTGATACTAAGAGGTTTGCTGCCCTCCGAGTCTTCATCAGCATCATCTGGGGCTCAAACCCCCAAGAAAATGGATTAAGAATAGATACGAGAAAGTGCTCCATGGATACAAACTCATCTTTGACTCCAGATTCTGAACCTTATCACAAAAGGACAAAACCTTCGAATATGACTGTATCAGATCTGAAGTCTAAGCCTGAAAAGTCTCCTTGGATCTGATCACTGCATTTGCTTTTGGATACAGTCTCTTCTCGTCTGTCTGCCTTCTCATTCTTGGATCCGAAGCATCATCAGTCTGTGCCACCATCAACAACATCTTCCACTCGTTCCTCCAGAAGTCTGACTGAAACTGATGTAGACAGGATGATGCGGAAGTTCCTCTCGATGCAGATTCAAATGGACTTTTTTCCGGCTCCAAACCCATCAGGTTCGGAGACCTTTATTAGTACTACCCCACCATTACTGGTTCCTTCTCTGATCCGTTCAGTGGTTTTGGAGCAGTTGGATCCAAAAATTCTGGAATCGTCCACATCGGATCTGAAGATTATGGTATCTTAGACTCTGGTGGCGGCTTTGAGTAGACCGGCGCCAAGCACATCGGAGCCAGATGACTCTTGGAGCCATAGCGTCTGTACTGGATCCAGGGTGTTAGTCTACTCCAAAGTTGTCAGAGTTTCAAAGTTAGCTTGTCTCTTGACGCCTTCCTCGAGTAGTCCACCTTCGGGGTGGAGAGAGCCTACAGTCTGGAAGCACGTCTTCTTGGAGCCGTCTGTTTCCTTCTCTCAGAGGCTTTCTGCTTTTGAAGTAGTGGAGAGAGCTTTCTCTTTTTGAGTCCAGACACCCCCCCCCCAACACCAACTTCCCAACTCCATTCATATCTGCATCTACCACCTGTGCCATGGGGAGGGCTAGCCTGGGTAAGTCACCAGGATACTCGACAGGTATATTAATTTCCTCTCATACTTCTCTGAAGCATTCCACCAAATAAGTTCCCAGGAAGAAAAAGGGCAAGAGGAGGCACTTAGAGTCTCCACAAGAGTCTGTCACAGTGTATACCAATTTTGATGAGGGGAGAGGGTCCCCAGGAACACCACCCAATGACATCTACTTTGGAGACATTCTAGAACTTTTAAAGCAAAGGGGTGATTGGTCTTCTGACAACCGTTCCCCAAGAGGAGTCATTATTTCTGGAGGCTTTTGGAGCTGGTCTGTCAAACTCCTAGGTGATGCTGCCCACAGTCAATCTCATTAATTTGGTCTGTCGACAGGCATGAAAGGAACCCAACACCATTGAGCTGTTCCCCAAGAGACCAGGTAAGATCCTGGTACCACTGAAGAACAGAGAGTTTTGGAGCAAGGGAGTACCAGTTGATGCCATGGTCACATGGTCATAGTGGCAGCCATGAAGAAGGAGCTAGCAGAGTAGAGTTTCTGTCCACCCCCATACTTGGACAACTGGCTCATAACCGCTCCGACAAGGCATCATCTGATCAGAACATGAGACTGTACTTCAGTTATGCTCTCACCTGGGAATTGCCATCAATCACAAGAAGTCTCATCTCGAACCAACTCAAATGTTGGAGTTCATTGGAGCATTGTTCAATATGTTATCTATTACAGCCTCTCTCCCTCTATTAAAGGTTCAGACCATTTGATTCCACGTAAAAAAGATCATTCAAAATTCTTCTCTCTCTCAGCTTGACTGATCCTCCAAGCATTAGGGTCCATGTCTGCGGCATTCATTCTGGTACTGCTAATAAGGTATCACATGAGGATCCTTCAGTGGACCCTAGTAACTCAATGGTCCATTCTTCACCAACATTTATCTAGTCAGATAAAAATAACATGGGCTTGCAAAAATGACCTTCTATAGTGGTGACATTCTAATCAAGTGATAGAAGGTCGTCCTTTTTTTTTTTCCTTCAGTCCAAGGCCATAGTGACCACGAACACTTCCCAGATTGGGAGGGGGGCATTTCTTGGGAAAGACAGTCCAAGGCACATGGTCCCTGGAAAAGGTCAGTATTCATATTGGTGTTCTGGAAATGAGAGCTGTCCTCCTAGTGTTGCAGACCTTCCAAGACGCACTTCCCTCCGGGACTTTTACGATCCATACGAGCAATATGCCGGTGGTCTAGTATATCAAGAAACAAGGAGGAACCAAATCTTAGCCTCTGTGTCGAGAAAGTATGAGAGAGTGGCAGTGGGCGATCCCATCCAGTTGGTTTCTGGTAGCAGTGCACATTCTGGGAAGTCCAACGTGATTGCAGACAAGTTTAGCAGGTCCATTCTGATGCCTCATGAGTGTTCGCTCAGTATGAAGATTGTGGAAAGGATTTTCTGACAATGGGGATAGCCATGCTGCAACCTTTTTGCATCTGAACAAGTGCAGCAGGGTTTTTGCCCTGATTCCCCACTAGGGAAGTCACCAAGGGACAGTCTGCTTCACGATTGCCCCCCCGACTTCTTTATGTTTATTCCCCATTGCCTGTAATCCCCAGATTTCTTCAGAAAGCATCTCGATTGAAGAGCACAGTTATTCTCACTTCCCCTTACTGGCCTTGTCAGATTTGGTCTCCCTTTCTTTGGCCTCATTTGCTTCACCCCCCCCCCCCCCAATGGATTCTGGATCTAGTTCCAGACCTTTTCTCATCCAACAGACATGACACATCCGGACATTCCTGGCCTAAAGCTGACCACATGGTTCATAGGTAGATACTAGGCTATCTGCCCTAGGGCATTTATAAGCCTAGCCAGAGTGTATTGGCTTCTGCCTCCCTGTTAGGTTAGCCTACTGTGCCTCTGTAAAGTAGGTCACAGAAGGTACCCTTTTAAGATTAGTTTACTGTGCCTCTGTCTAGCAGGGACACAGAAGAGATCCCAGGGGTGAATTTGCGATTTCCCATCCACGCGTCCAGATTTCGCTTGAAGAGGGTCAGCGAGGGGCAATGTTTAACATGAATTGGGATTCTATTCCAGAGTGAGGGGAGCCTCTGGGAAATGAATTTGTCCCTCCAGCATGTCCTATTTATGTTTGTGCTGAGGTTTAGGTCCCTGGAGCGTGTAGCTCTAAGGGACTTGGATTTTTTGAGGTGGAGCATGTCCATTAATTCTGGGTTTGACATGGCTTTGTACATCAGGCATAAATCGCCTCTGAGTAGGCGGTAAGCAACTGAGTAGAGCTGGAGTTTCTTTAGTCGAGCTGCATAGGACATCTGTTTGTAGCCCATGATCCTCCTGGTGAGGTACTTTTGGGGTCTCTCCAGTTGCTGGAGTTGTCGGGTAACGTACATCCCAAAAGGGGCATTGTATTCAGTTATGGGCCTGATGAGTGACGAGTAGAGGGGCACAATGACCTCTCTTGATCTAGATGCGAACCCTTTCATGATAAGGTGGGCTATATAGAAGGTCTTTCTAACCACTTTGGCAACATGATTATCAAAGGAGAGATTACTATCCACGTTGGTCCCCAAATCTCTAATTACTTCTTCCGTACTTAATGGATTACCACCTATGTGGTAATTTGTGGGCACCTTGTTTTTCCCAAAGGGGATGACTATGCACTTTTTAGCATTTAGTTTGAGACCGTGGCTCTGGCACCAAGCATCCGTCTCTGTGAGACCCTTTTGGAGGATGCTTGTGTCAGCTGGAGATTCGATTATGGCCCCCAGTTTGCAGTCATCTGCGAACTTTGTCAGCCATAATCCCCCTGTGTTAGCCTGAACCTCAGAGAAGTATATACCGAACAAGAGAGGTCCCAGGACTGAGCCCTGTGGGACGCCACTTGTAACTGGTTTGGATTCGGACATGGCACCTGCGATTCTGACCATGTGGGTTCTATCACTGAACCAGTTTGCAACCCATCTTGTGATATAGGGGTTGATATTTAAGCTGGTAAGCTTATTTATGATGCCCGTGTGGGGTATTGTGTCGAAGGCTTTAGCGAGGTCCAGGTAGGCTGTGTGGACTACCTTACCTTCATCTATGGCTTTGGTAACTGTTTCAAAGAAATCAACTAGGTTTAAGAGGCAAGATCTGCCCTTAACAAAGCCGAATTGGGTAGGGTCCAGTGTCTGGAGGCTCCCAATGTCTTTGTTTATGAGTTCCATGATAATACGCTCCATAGCTTTACAGACCAGACTAGTCAGGCTTATGGGGTGATAGTTTCCAGGGTCCGTTGTGGCACCACCTTTGTGGAGTGGGACCACTGTAGCTGTACGCCATTCTTTGGGTACATATCCTGTAGTAAGGCTAAGTTTGAACAGTGACTTAATGTGAGGGTTCAGTTCTTCTTGGAGTCAGATAAGACACAGCCTGGGACACCGTCCGGTCCCATAGATGCTGTGTTTTTTGCTTTGGAGAGGGCAGCTTTCACCTGTGCATCTGTGATGTCAGGGAGGTTAGATTCAGTTGGGATAGGCATTTGCTCCTTTGGGGGGGGAAGGGGGGGAGAAGTTTGTGCTGAATCTGTCTGCCAGGATGTTGGCTATGTCTGTAGGTTCGGTATATTTTGTACCGTTATGCAACAATTCAGAGCATATCTGGGAGTTTCCGCCCATGTTCCTGACATAACTAAAGAAGGCCTTGTGATTATCTTTAGTGTCTAGGGCAATTTTTCTTTCGAAGCTGACCTTTGATGATTTTATGAGGGATCGAAGTTTCTTGCTAATACTGATCAGAGATGCCTTCCCTTCTTGGGATTTTGCTCTGTCATGTAGTAGCTTCCTCCTTCTGTTGTATAGCTTATTTATGACCGGGGTCCACCAGGCCGGTCTCCTGTTTTTGGAGGAGTGAGTCTTGGTTTTATTTGGGATAGCATGATCCATGCATTCCTGCAGGTGCTCATAGAATGCATTTGTAAAGGATTCTGCAGATTGGGCTGTATTATCCTCTGGCCCAGGGGCTTTGAAGGATTCCACCTCAGTCTTGAGAAGTGCAAAGTTGGCTTTTGAGAAATTCTTTACAGTGATTTCCTTGGCTGGGGGTGGGGACGGGATATGGATGTCCAGGGAAATTTGTTTATGGTCTGATCTTACCAATTAGGGGTTTACCTCTGGTGTGGAACATAGAGTCCCCATGTTGGTGAAGACCAGGTCCAATATGTTGTTCCCTCTTGTGGGAGTGGTGACCAGTTGTTCCATTGCGTTAAAGTTTATAAATTCAAGGAACCATTGGGCGAGGGTGTTTGGGCTCGAGTAGTTTTCCCAGTCAATGCTTGGGTAGTTGAAGTCACCCAGTAACATAGTGTTTGGAGAGACCTTCATATTCTCCAGTGTTCTCAGGAATGCCAAGTGGGGTTCCTGTAATAGGGAGGGTGTTCTGTAGCAGGCTACAAACTGAAAGGCAGTTTTGCCCGCTGTTAGTTGCACATGGATGGTTTCCGATGCTTTGTGCAGTGCCACTAACCTGGAGGTGTAGATATCTTTGATGAATATAGATACTCCCCCTCCTTTTGTGCTTCGGTCCAAGTTTTTGGGGCCGAAACGCATGGTATGAGTTGTAACCTGGTAGTGCTGGGGTGCTCTCAGGAGCCTTGAACCAGGTTTCTGTTACTGCACAGACATCGATTTTCTCCATACTGAGGAGAGCCTCGAGTGCGTGCATCTTGAGGTTTAGACTTCTGGCATTGAGTAGCATTACCTTTAGTTTTTTCATCCTTGGGTTGTCTATGGAGGTGGGTTTGTCCTTTGAGCCTTGCCTAAAAAAGGCACTATAGGGGTGGCAAGAACCTTGGCCAGTATACGAAAGCCTAAGGGTGACAGATGCAAGCTGTCCCTAGCGAAGCAATGTGCTTGTCGAGCATGTCATCCCAGGCAGACAGACACTGGATCCCCTTTGAATGACACCAATACTTTAGCCAATTGTTGAAACTGATCATTTTGTTTTTATACTGTGGCATCATTCTTGGTGAGGGCAAGATGCTACTCAAGGTCAGGGTCATACCAGCCTGGGCTACATGGTCAGAGAGCTCCTCTATGTCTCTTTTCATGTAGTCCAGGGAGGTATGTCTCAGGTCATTCACACCAGCATGGACAATGACGGAGTCATACTTGTACTTGCTTTGGAGTGACCTGAGTGCTTGTGTTATGTGGCGGATCCTGGCACCCGACAGGCAGCTTACAGTGACCTTCTCCTTGTTCAGTCTGGTGAGCGGGACGTCAGTGTGCCGGACAATAGAGTCCACAATAACAAGTGTATTTGGTGTGTTGTTTGGCCTTAAGGGCTGTGACTGTGAGGCACACTGATTTAGTGAGATATGTGATTCGTGGGTATTGTTGAGGGGTGGCTGTTGCTTGGATATCTGCTTAGGAGGTCTTTGCTGTTTAGGCAGATTTTTATTTAGAGCCTCTGAGTATGTTTTTGTGTGTTTATGTGTTGGGTATGCAGATGCAATAGGTCTGTGTGAGACTGGATTTGTGGTGTGGGGGTGGTTACCTTTTCCTCCTGACTGACTGTGCCAGACTTAGGTTGAGAGAGCTCTGCCTCCAGTTTGGCTTTGTAACTGCATCTCTCACATGTATTAGAGCTTGTTGGAAGGAGGAGAGGGTTGTGTGTGTACACAAGGCAATTGTAACATTGCCTCAAAATTCCCAAATTCACCAGCTGGACTGGAGAGTAACCTTGAAACTGACCCTTGGACATACCAGATTAGTATAGGGAACTGTTTTTTTACTGATCAGATTAGGGAAGGGAACTGATTTTTCACTTGATCAGGAAGGACCAATCGGGAGCCTAATACTTATGAGAAGTCAAGGAGGGTGTAGTGCTTTAGTTAGTTAGTGTTTCCTTATAAGAGATGAACAAGTGCAGGGCTTTAGAAAGAGAATAGAGTGATTACTTTGAGAGTTTGAACAGTTCTAAGGGAAAAAGTGAAGAGCAGACTTTGTGGAGCCTGGAATAGTTTAAACCTGTTTAGGCGGCGCTGCCCGATGCTGCTCATTGTGCAGAACCGCGCAAAAAGAGAGTTGTAGGGTTTTAAGAGAGAGAGATCAAGGAATTTAGAATTGACCCAAAATGGCCAATAAAACTACAGCTTCTAGGTAGTAACCACTCCTCCAGGGACAGGCAGGCTGTTCAGTGTTAACCACTCCCACTGGTGAACACAGAGACTTCCCTTTAGCCCAAGCAAGCACTGGCCTTCTAGAAACTTCCAAACAGTTCAGAACAGCAAATCTGTAACTGAACTTTCTTAACTTTCAGAAAGTGGGGAAAAAGGCAAGATTTTTTTTTTCTTTTTGTTGTAGTTTAAAGGTAGCAGAGATACACAAGCAGCCAAATAATCACAACAGTGCAATAAATGACCCCACACTCGAGTGCTAGGTCAAAATCAGGTAAAATGCAGTTTTTAGAGAAAAAAAACGATTTTAAATTAAGTGCAACACAGGAAATGCAGTAAACAGGCTCTAGATGTGTTCCAAGTACTGTTACTGTTACAGATATAAACTTTAGCAAGCCAGAAAATGCCAAAAAATAGGCGGCAAAGCAGTAAAACTTAACAAAAAAATCAGAAGAAAATACTTAAAATCACAAAAGTGGCTCCTTTTCTTCTCTCAGCGTTTTCTCCCTGGTTTCTCCACTTCCATTGATTGCTAAACAGCCCAGGCTCTCTTCCCCTTCCATCATATTATTTTTTTCTTCCCACAAAGCTTCCACTAGAAATCTTTACAGAAATAAATGGAAAAGATTTGTTTTTTTGGGCACAGCAAAAAGACACGGATCCTTTTTCAGCATCAGTTCCTATAGTTGTTGAATTTTTAGCTGCAATTTTCAATAAAGATGCTAGCTCTTCTACTGTTAAAGTACAGCTAGCTGCCATTTCCAATTTTCATATAGGGGTAAGTAACTTATCCTTAGCTTCCTCTAAACTTTGTAAAGCCTTTCTAAGGGGAGCTTTTCTTCTTAGACCCCCTTTAAAAGATCCCACTCCTCCGTGGGATTTAAACATTGATCTGATGTTGTCCTCATTTTTCTTCAGTGATGGGTCTGGGATCCGATCCTTGGATCAAGCTCGGCCACATTTTCTAGACTTTGGATCCCAGTCTCAAGCTCCTCTCATGTTCCCATGGTGCACTACCCTGTCCCTAGCTGTTTAGGTCTCGTTTGCTACCATCATAGTCAGACAGAAGATTTTTAGACTTGAGCGGTAAGAAGGTTTATTTACATAAATTTATCTATATTTCTTTCTAAATGCTTTTTCGGTTATCTGTTGACTCTTCTTTCCTCCCTCAGTACCCGCTGGCAGCTAGAAACATTATTTTTCTGGTTTTGGTGCTTAGGGTTTTACTGTTCAAGGGGGTAAGGACGTTTACTTTTACCATCCTTCTTTTTACAGAATACTCTATTTTTTCTCTTATGATGATGGTTCATTCCCATGGTTTGTGATTCACTAGCAGAACAGGGTTCAGGGGGTATTGGCGCACACACTCGTTTTTTCCTTAGAAGTCTCATGCTATTGTAAATTACTTGTGCTGTTTTTTTCTTTAGGTGCTTCTGATTTCTTGCTCTGAGAAGGTAAAAGGTACGTCTCTGATTCATACCTATAAACTGTACAGTTTCCGAATTTTTGGCTTGCATTTTTGGTCCGTTGCTTCATAAAGTTGTGGTTTTCTGGACTGTTATTAGCTAGGTGTTTTAATAGCCTGCGCACTATTGCCTACTTTACAAAGATAATGACAGACTTTGAGTTTTACATGAGAGTTATGCATGGGCTTTTGGCCCCTTTTGATCCGAACTACTGCAATTGGGCATGCATGCTTGAGTTTTGGCTGTCTCACAGAAGAGTGTTTTGCCTGATGAAGGTTGTTACTTATTTCTGTCGGGGCTCACACCCCTGTTGAACAACTCAACAGGGATCTTGGATCCAGTTCTTCAGATCTGTAGATCCTAGGATCTCCTTCATATCCTTAGTCCTTCTTTGATCTGACTGGTTCCGTCCCATGATGTTCCTTTCTGCTTGTCTGCTGATCATCATCAGTTCCTATGCCTTCAGATCTGACTGAAACTTTATTGCAGAGTCAAGGTATCAGATAGCCTTCTTGCATCAGAGGAATCCAAAGACTCCTTCAGATCCTAATTTTTTCTCCATCTTGGATCTGAGTGAATAGACCATTCTTCTTCCTCTTTTTCTTTGGATCCTGTGTCTGGGATCTGGAGGATACCAGATGCCCATGGAGAACTGAGCATTTCTTGGATCCAGCACTTTTGGATCTGGAGCTACTGGGCTGGCGGGTCTTTCCTTGGAACCGAGGCAATCTTCGGATCCAATGGTTAACTGCGTTGTTTCTTCAGGCCTCATGTCTCTAAACTATCCGCATCTTTGCAGTGTTCAGATAGTTCCATTACATTTTTCAGTCTGTTCCTCATAAAATGTGTGATTTTACTGGCAAATTGGAAGAAAATTGACCAGTTGGTATTCTGGTCCTTGAGTGGGCTTGATGTTGAGCTTCACTGCCTTGCAGGAAGAGTTGAGCTATGCCCTGAAACTCAGACGATTTAAACTTCTGGCTGAGTGGATCCGAGGATTTAAGTCAAATGCCTGCCAAGACCAATTCTGTAGTTCTAGCGATGTTTGGGAACCTGTCCCTGTAGTCAACCCTTTGTCCTCCCGTTCTCTTGGGCTTCCTCCGGAGTTTTCGCTGTGGGGGGGTCAAGAGTGTGCCTCTCGGCTGTCTAATTTTTAGTGGAGTGTCCAAATTATTTTTGCCCCATTTGGCTTGACGTCACTGAATGGTGACGTGTGAGTTGCTGACTTTGAATCGTTTGGAAGGTATATGTTAAAGCAATACCTGTTGCTCTGGGGGCTTATCTGGGTTTGTTTTTTTTTTTTTTCCTACGAGTCCTCTTCAGATGTTGGACTGGTTCCCTTGGATTGGGGGTAAGTCCTGGAGCGCTGATTCCTTGGATTTGGTTGGGACTTGGTGCCCCTGAGTCCATTCTGCCCACACGGCGTTGTCTTCCACAGAGTCATCTGTTCCTGCCGTGTGCTGAGTTTTAGGGGTTGGGCCATGTCCTCCTTCCTGGAGGCTGTGGCTCAATGGGGTCAGAAGGAGATTCTCCTTCCCTGGTCAGTTACCACTTTGTTTTTTGGTAGCGGGGAGTTGCCTTGTCCCAGAATGGCCATCCCTATGGGTGTTTTTCTCTCCAAGAGAAGTTTCCCCCTTTGAGGTGCAGCTGCCGAGAGCAAATGTTCCAACTCCTCTGTGGGATTTTCCAAATTTTCTACCATAGTGTCCCCTTCCGTTGACCGTCTATGGAGCGTGGGTGTTACGCTAGACACTGTGGTAATGACTGATGTCACTGAGCAGAAGCTGGTGTTCAAGGTCCAATTATACATCGGTAAAGGTTACACTCTGCCAGCAGCAATTCCAGAACTACTTCTTTCGGCTTTTCCCGGTAAGGGGTCGCCACAACAGAACTCCAGTCCGCTAATGATTGGCAGTAGATTTTTACGAAACGCCGAGGTGCCAGCTCAATGCCCAACCTTCAATGAAGGCACGCCCATTTACGCAAGCATGTCTATCGAATGCTACCCAACCACGGGGAGGACATGCAGACTCCACACAGAAGGCACTCCCAAGCCCAGCCGAGAATCGAACGGGAGAACCTCTTGCTGTGAGGTAACAAAGCTACCGCCATACCACTGCGACTTAACATTGGACAAATTTGGATAGTGTGAGTTCACCTCAGAAAATTTAACACTGAGGTCGCCTTCTACTTGGCCACTCCTCTAAACCTTAGGGATTGTGAGATGGTACTTTGATACTGTTTCAGCTCCGTTGCCCTCTCCTGTACTTCAGAGACTCCTACCCCGTTCAGAGAAGTGCACTGCACAATCAACTGACCCTGACTAAACCATTCTGAGCTAGGCCTCCACAATGCCATTTTTCATCATCTAACCCCTCTTTTTTCAGGGCATCACTCAAGGTTACGCTCATCAGTAGCTAACAAACAGCAGGGCATAAGTGTGGCTACTGCCGGAATCAAACCTTTCTTCTCCCCTTGACGTGTATTCTAAGGATACTTACTGGTGGTGAGAAAATGAGGCTATAGTTCCTTTGGGGTGCCTTAGTGTCCATGCAAGAATCTTTCTTCCAAGGACAAAAGAGGATTTCCTCAGCTGTAGGCATCCCCAGAGAGACAGAGGAGGTCCTCAACTTCACAGTTCTAAATACTCCTCCTTTGTTTTTGTTAGGTTCTATTGGCATAGGGAAGCATCACCCGACTGTTCACTTCCCGAGGCTTGTGGGGGTCCTATCTTCTTCCATCTGGACTCCAGTGCTGTTGTTAAAGCAAACACTTGGGGGTGCCAAATACAAGACTTTATTAAAAAAACAAAAAACAAAAAAACAAACGAATGCGGAAACCCTGAGACCAGTACTAAATTTAACTGATCTCTATCAGTATATAAGGAGTCAAAGTTCTGGATGCCTTTTGCTACAGTCCGTTCTGCTTGTTTTCTTCATGTTAAATGAGTGTACTGCATATGTCTCCAGGATGTACAATATCACATTGAATGAATAACTATTGCAGAAGTCATTAACGTTTTCGACTGGGGCCAGTCACTCCCATTCAGATTATCCTTTACAATCAACAGAGCCCCCAGGGTGTTTACCTGTTTACTTAATTCTGAGCAATCGGGACAACTCCATGAGAGTATCCCAGCTACTTTTTTCATATTGAATTTGCTGGTTTCTCGCTGTCCCAACCAGATGTCAACTTCTACTAACCAGACTTTGACTTGTTTCTTCTACAACTTATTTTAGTCCTCTCCTTGGTAACTAGGTATAGATTTTACTGTTTTTTATATGTCGTATTCAGCAAAATCACCGTTTTTTTTTAACCATCAGTGGTCTTGATGATACAAATGTCTATTCTTTACCAACATCTGTCTTCTCTTATAATACACTCCTGTTTTTGAAACTGTATTCATTGCTTAACCCATTCAAAGGACATTTTTTCGAGCACACTGTTCTCTTCCCTACTCTATTGGATACAATATTCACGGATGCTAAGTCTCAGTGATAGTGAGAGTTCATATAAAGTGAAATATGATCCAACTACATGGTTCCCCCTAGGAGACAATAAACCTATTGTCATTGCCCCTGGGAGCAGTTCTTCTAATGTTAGGCTTTCAGAGAGACCTCCTGCATGTCTACCCCACATCTACCATTGTTTCCAAGTATCTGCATAAAGTTAGCAGGTGAGACTCTCTGTTAGCTCATGGCCGCCTCCTGGCATCATCGGGTATGGCTCTTCTTTCTCTCTCTCCCCTTTCTGGTTTCTGTTGAGGCATCCTTCAGGGATTCTGCAGATGTTCTTAGTGTTTCACTGTTGCAGTCATTACATTTGGGTTGTCTGCTTGCAGGTAGCCCTCAGTTGGCCTGATTAACAAAGTCTTGGGCCCTGTGTCGATTGCTGTCCCTTCTTCCAGACGTCAGGTCGTCAGGGGTATAAGACATGCAGCCGACACCATTACATCAGTCTTTCTTGCCGTGCTGTGCCCGAAGCAGAAGCAGTTCGCAAGTGCCGGTCGGCCGACTCCTGAAATTTTTGTTTTCGAGTTTCAGAATCAAAGTCTTCAACTAAAGCTAAGTACCCTGTTGGGGAAATCTTTTCTTGCTCCGTACCGATGTCAGTAAAAGTTAATAATTGCATTACTTGTGGAAAGCAAATACCTTATAAAGATTTTCATTCGTACTGTATTCCTGACCACGACGTACCTTGCTGTCTGTTTTGTGCTTTATTTAATCAGCACACTATCCGTCATCTGTATATTTTAGCCTCTAAATATTTCGGTTCTCGATTTAATTATCCAGAAATGTCGTCTGTTAGCCATCTGACTACCGGGATTCTGAAAAAACCCAAAAATAAAGACAGAGACAGGCCGCAGAGGTCCAAAACTGCCAATGACTCTTCTCCTAAGCCAGTCGCCAGTTCGCTGGTACTCAGTGAGGCGCTTTCGCAGCCCCTGATACCCGCTACTTCTGATTCGCAGGCCTCTACTGAGACCCATTTGGAGTCCGGTATGCCGCGAGATGCTTCAACTATGGAGCCCGCGGATGTCTCTACCTTGGATGGGTCCGGAGCCACTGTGCAGGCACCGGCTTCTGAGGGTGAATTCAGGCCTACGGACTTGTATATTAAATCGATGCCTCCTTCTTTTCTTAGGCCTAAATCTAGATCCTTGCCTAAAAAGCCGATGACCAGGCCACATGCTCAGGCCTCTATGCCTAAAAAACAAATGATAAGAATGGCTGAAGATCTAATAACTCTAATCAGGGGTAGCCAACCCCCCCCTTTTTAAGAGGCCTAGGACTGAAGTTGATTATGAATCTTCTGATCATGATTCTGTTTTTTCTGATTCTTCTGATGATCTGGATTTGCTCTTATCTACTTATGAAGATTCTGATGCAGAGGACTCCATTCCCTCTGCTTCCCCTCCTGAGGATTTTTCTTTTGGGGAAACCTTACATACTCTAAGGGAGCATTTCCACTGGGAAAGCCAGGATTTTTCTGATTCAAAAAAGAGGCTTAGGGATTTCTTTCTCCTACCTCAGCATAGGTCTTTAGCTATCCCTCCTGTACTAGACATTGTTGATGATGCTTTTTCGGAATCTAGTTTGGCCCCTGATTCCCTGCCTCCTGCTCCCAGAAAACCTAACAGATACTACAGGGTCCCTGAGTCCCACAAGTTCCTTTTTAAAAATCCTATTGCAGATCCAGAGACTATTTCACAGGGGCCTAAGGGCATTACGGCTTCTAGTGCAAAAAATCCCACTCCTCTTGATAGAGACTCCAGGGCGCTGGATAGATGGGGTAAGATGGTTTACACTTCTGCATACTTGGCCATTAGGGCTTTAAACTGCCAGTTTCATATGTTAAAGTATCAGCAACATGTTATTGGACTGCTTAAATAGAAAATGATGTTGATTCCGGACTGTGTGGAAAGTAAAGAATTAGAGGATTTAATGCATTTTGCTGAACAAGTTGGAAAACATACTTTGCAATGTGGTTTTGATACATTAGAGGCCTCTTGCAGGGCTGCTGTTACTGGGTCTGTGCTCAGAAGGCATGCTTGGCTTAAGGAGCAGTCTTTGCCTGATCATGTTAAAGCTAAATTGTTGGATGCTCCTTTAAATCAGAAACGCCTGTTTGGCAACAAGGCTGAGGAAGTTCTTAAAAAGATGGAAGAGAAAGCTAAATATATGCAAATTGAGAAAGATTTTTTACAAGATGTTCTTCGTGTTTCACTGTTGCAGTCATTACATTTGGATAATCTACTGGCAGGTTGCCCTCAGTCGGCCTGAATTCCAAAGTCTTGGGTCCTGCGTCCGTTGCTGTCTTCTCTTCCATGAAGTCAGGTCATCAGGGGTATAAAACGTGCAGCCAACGCCATTTTCTTTAGTCTTTCTTGCCGCACGGTGCCTGAAGCAGAAGCATTTCGCAAGTGCCGGTTGGCCGACTACTGAAATATTCGCGTTTGAGTTTCAGAACAGAAGTCTTCAATAAAGCTAAGTACCCCGTTGGGGAAACTTTTTTCTTGCTTTTTACCGATGTCAGGAAAAGTTAATAATTGTATTACTTGTGGGAAGCAAATACCTCATAAGGATTTCCATTTATACTGTATTCCTTGCCTAGGCCCTGACCACAACGTGCCTGGCTGTCGGTTTTGTGCTAGATTTAACCAACGCACTGTTAAGCGTCGGTATATTTTTGCATCTAAGTAGTTTGGCAACAGATTTAACTACCCAGAGATGTCGTCGGATAGCAATCTGACTACCGGAGTACATAAAAAACGCAAAGAAAAGGACAGAGAAAGGCAGTCAAGATCCAAAATTGACGAAGCTTCTCCTAAGCAAGTCGCCGGTACTCAGTGAGGCGCTTTCGCAGCCCCTGATACCCACTACCTTCGAGTCGCAGGCCTCTACCGACACCCATGTGGAGTCAGGCATATGCTGCAAGATACTCAAGGTATTAGACCGACGGATGTATCTCCCTCAAATGGGTCCGGAGCTGCTGAGCAGGCACCGGCTTCTGAGGGTGTATTCAGACCTCAACATTTTTATATCAAACCGACGAAAGCTGAAAAACCAAAGGCAAAGACACCTTCTAAAGCTAAAAAAATGACACCTGAGCCACATGCACAGGCCTCTATGCCTAAAAAACAGATGATCAAAATGGCTGAAGACCTTATTACCTTGATCAGGGGTACCCATCCCCCTCCAGATAAGAGGCCTAGGCAAGACACTGACTATGATTCTTCAGATCAGACAATGAATCTTCAGATCATTTTTCTATTTCTTCTGATTTCTCTTCTGATCAGGAATTATCTTTACCTCCCTATGAGGATTCTGATGCTGAGGAGTCTATTCCATCTGCATCTCCTCCTGAGGATTATTCATTTGGAGAAACCTTGCTTACTTTGAGGGAGCATTTTCACTGGGAGAGTCAAGACTTCTCAGAATCAAAAAAGAGGCTCAGGGATTTCCTCCTTCCCCTTCAGCACAAGCCTTTGGCCATTCCCCCTGTGTTAGACATTGTGGATGATGTTTTTTCAGAGTCAAGCCTGACCCCTGACTCTCTACCTCTGGCTCCCAGTAAGCCTGACAGGTATTACAGGGTCGCTGACTCTCATAAATTTTTATTTAGAAACCCTGCTGCTGATCCTAAGACTATTTCACAGGGTCCTAAGGGAGTTAAGGCCTCAACAGCAAAACACCCTTCCCCCTCCGACAGAGAATCCAGGGCGCTGGACAGATGGGGAAAAATGGTTTATACATCTGCAGCCTTGGCAATCAGGGCCTTAAACTGTCAATTTCTTATACTTAAGTACTAACAACATCTTATGGGATTGCTGAAACAGAAAATGATGTTGATTTCAGAATGTGCAGAAAATAAGGAATTGCAGGAATTATTGCATGCAGATGAACAGGTTGGAAAGCATACTTTGCAATGTGGTTTTGATTCTTTAGAGGCCTCCTACAGGGCCGCAGTTACTGGATCTGTGATTAGGAAGCATGCCTGGTTAAAGGAACAAAATTTGCCTGATCATGTTAAAGCTAAATTACTAGATGCACCTTTACAGCATGATTCTCTGTTTGGTATTAAGGCAGAAGAGGTTTTAAAGGAAATGGAAGACAAAGCTAAGTATATGCAAACTGTTAAAGATTTTTTTACAAGTGCAGCCACCTAGATTCAGTAGACACTGGCCTACAAAAAATTGGTCCTTTCCTGTGTTAGACAGAGCTCAAAGGGGCAAGTCCAGACGCCCTAAGGGTTCCAGGTACCAAGCTCAAGACTCATACAGGTCAAAGCAATGGGGCGCATCCACCTCCAAATCTGGAGGAGATAAAGCGCAAACCTACAGAAAGCAATCCCAATGACTTCCCTCTGCCTACACCAAGCACATATCTTTTGACAGCACCCATAGGGGGAAAATTAGCACTTTTTGCTCAAAATTGGCAGTTAATAACCCAGGACAAATGGGTACTGAACCTCGTATCACAGGGATACAGATTCCATTTCCACACTCTTCCAGTGACAGATGGTTGGCCAGGCCTGCCAAAAAACCAATGGGCAGAGGCACAGAAACAGGTTACGTCCCTCATGGATATGGGGGCCATTCAGATAGTACCAGAACAGGAAAAAGAACAAGGTTTTTACTCAAGACTGTTCTTGGTACCCAGAAAGGACAAGGCCTGGCGGCCAATACTGGATTTATCGATTTTGAACACATACCTGGACATTCCAAAATTCAAAATGCTCACTTTGCAACAGCTTCTGCCCATACTGGACAAGAATGCTTAGCTGGTGACTTTAGACTTAAAAGAGGCATACCTGCATGTCCCAATAAGAGAGTCGTGCAGAAGATACCTCAGATTCAAGGCTGGCTTAATGCATTACCAATTCTCTGCACTACACTTTGGCTTATCTACTGCACCCTGGGTCTTTACAAAGTGCCTGGCACCAGTAATTGCATTTTGCAGACAAAGAAGTATTCAAATATATCATTACTTGGACAACTGTCTCATTCAAGCAGAGAACAAAGACAGTCTTCTACGACACCTGGCGATTGTGAAAAGGCTTCTAGCATGCCTAGGGTACACAGTAAACGAAATTAAATCACAACTGGTACCGTCTCAAAAGATAACATTCCAGGATGCAAGCTTGCATACAACTGCCCAGATGGCTTACCTCACACCAGACAAACAAAGGCAACTGACTATGTACTTCAAACTGATGGCAACAAAGACCTAGTCTTCTGCAAGACAAATTCTGCAGGCTCTGGGCTTCATGGCAACCTGCATCCTACTAATTCCATATGCAAGACTGCATATGAGGAAACTTGAATGGTACCTAAAAGGTTTATGGAGTCAGCATTCACACAGTCTGGAAACAATGATTCCTCTCATCCCCTGCCTGTAACAGGAGTTTCTGTGGGGGGCAAAGGCCTGTCACCAAAACATGGGACGGCCCTTCACTCTACCCCCTGCCAGCCAAACCTTAACAACTGACGCATCAGATTATGCCTGGGGGGGCCCACATGGCAGGAAGATGCATTCAGGGCATATGGGCACCAAATCAAATGCATCTACATATCAACCAGAAAGAGATGCTAGCCATTCAAAATGCCCTAACAGCATTCAAGGACTTACTTCATCCAGGACAACTACTAATAAAGACAGACAACACCACAGTCATGTGGTATATAAACAAGCAAGGGGGCACACACTCATGCCCCCTTTGCAGATTAGCCATGGCACTATGGGACACAGCTTTGACCTTCCAGATAAATCTTCAAGCTCAGTTCCTGCCAGGAAAACAGAACACTCTGGCAGACAATTTAAGCAGAAACCTTATGGATCCTCACGAGTGGAAACTAAATCCACAAGTATTCAGCATGATAACAGAGAAATGGGGGAGCCCAGACATAGATCAGTTTGCCTGTCCTCAAAATTATCAACTGAAAAGATTTTACACAAGGACTTATCACAGACAAGCATGGAAAGTGGACGCCCTATCTTTTAGTTGGAAAAAACTGTCAGTTTACGCCTTTCCTCCTCTGCCTCTTCTACCCAAAGTCCTCCTAAAAGTCAGACAACACAAGCCAAGGATGATTTTAATTGCTCCGGACTGGCCCCGCCAATACTGGTACCCATTCATAAGGAACTTGTCTCAATACCCAGCTTGGACATTGCCTCAAAGACCACAACTACTATCCCAGCAAAAGTCAGATCCTGCACAATCAACTACAGACTCTGAACCTGGCAGCATGGCTAATCGTGTAATCATACCAACAACACCTCTCAGTAAAGCTGTGATGGATGTCATTTTGGAAGCTAGAAGGCCTAGTACTAGAAAATCTTATGCTGACAAATGGAAGAGATTCTGTGCTTGGAATCAAGCACAAGGAACTGATACAGCAGAACCACATATTCCTCAGATATTACAATACTTAACTGAGATGCTTGACAAAGGCCTGTCTTTCTCATCAATCAAAATCCATGCCTCTGCCATCTCGGCTCATTACAATACAGAGCCACCAATCTTTTCTCATCCCTTACTAAAGCAGTATCTTAGAGGAGCGAAAAACCTAAGGCCTGCTAGAAGATCACCATTACCTGCATGGGACATCAATTATGTGTTAGAAAAGCTCACCCTGCCTCCATTTGAACCAGCCACTACCGCTGATATAAAGGTAAAGGTCTTATCATGGAAAGACAGCCCTGCTACTCGCAATTACTCCAGCAAGAAGGGTTTCAGAGCTACAGGCCCTCATGGCTGTAGAGCCTTTTATCATATTTTACCCAGACAGGGTGTCTCTGAGGGCAAATTCTACTTTTATGCCTCAGGTGGGTTCCAGTGTGGCTCTTAACCAAACAATCCATCTGCCAACTTTTTATCCAAATCCGCAGAACAAAGGGGAGAGAATCCTGCATTCCTTGGACGTACGCAAACAGCTAAGATTCTACTTGAGCAGGACACAATCTCTAAGAAAAACTGAGCAATTACTAGTGTCATATGCTGCAGGATCAGAAGGAAAGGCCATTTCAAAACAGACAATTTCAAAGTGGATAAGCCACTGCATCCGTTTCTGCTACTTACACCATGGTAAACCTATGCCCAAGGGCATTAGGTCTCATTCCACCAGAGCAGCAGCTCCTTCAGCAGCCTTTCTCAGAGGAGTACCAACCAAAGACATTCTAGAGGCTGCTACTTGGAGTTCTGTTCACACCTTTACAAAGCATTACCATTTGCCTCTCTACTCTAAGTCTAGGGCAGGCTTTGCCACTGTAGTGCTGCAGGGCCTTATAGCCGCACCTAATGCTGTTTCTCTCCAGCCACCCAACCAAAGCTTTGGGATTCTACCCAAATGTAATGACGGCAACAGTGAAACACAAAGAACATAGTACAGTTGTGTACACTTACCATAAATGTAGATGTTCGAGTGTATTCACTGTTGCAGTCCAGGTTACCCTCCCGCCATCCCCCTGTCATTCTGCAGTTTATATTTCCTTCTCTATCTTCTACAACCTATGTGGTATATTTGGTTATAGATGAAGGTAAAGTTTATATTGTTGCATGCATATATATATATATATATATATATATATATATATATATGTTTGTATATAATTTTGCCACCTTTTTGAGGGCACCTGACATTGGAGGCAAGAAAAACTAAAGAAAATGGCGTCGGCTGCATGTTTTATACCCCTGACTACCTGACGTCATGGAAGAGAAGACAGCAACTGACGCAGGACCCAAGACTTTGGAATTCTGGCCGACTGAGGGCAACCTGCCAGCAGATTACCCAAATGTAATGACTGCAACAGTGAATACACTCGAACATCTACATTTATGGTAAGTGTACACAACTGTACTTTCGGCCTCCTAGATTTAGTAGGCACTGGCCTTCTAAGAATTGGTCCTTTCCAGCCCCTTCCAGATCTTCTCAAGCCAAACCCAGACACAGCAAAAACCCCAGGTTTCAGTCCCAGGAGGCACACAGAACTAAGCAGTGGGGGGCCTCCACTTCCAAATCTGGGAATAGGACTCCCCCTATGGTAACTTGTCTCAATGACTTCCTTTTAAAATTTCCAAGCACTTAACAACTGACTGCCCCTTTGGGAGGAAAAATTGCTCTTCATGCAAAGAATTGGGAAATCATTACCCAGGACAAATGGGTTTTAAATGTAGTGTCCCAGGGATACAGAGTTCACTTCTACACGTTGCCAACACCAAGCAGGTGGCAGGACCTACACCCAAATCAGTGGACAGAGGCCCAAAAACAAGTACTTTCTCTCTTAAGCATGGGGGCTATTCAGCTGGTACTAGAAGAGGAAAAGGGACAAGGTTTCTACTCAAGACTTTTCCTGGTACCCAGAAAAGACAATTCATGGCGTCCTATCCTGGACCTGTCTACTCTAAACACCTTTTTGGAGATTCCAAAATTCAAGATGCTGTCTCTTCAATTACTTTCTATGCTAGACAAAGATGCCTGGTTGGCAACACTAGATTTAAAAGAAGCATACCTGCACATCCCAGTCAGGGAATCTTGCAGAAGATACCTACGCTTCAGAGGAGGCTACATGCATTATCAGTTCTCTGCATTGCCCTTTGGCTTATCTACTGCACCCAGGGTATTCACAAAGTGCCTAGCTCCAGTTATTGCATTTTGCAGGCAAAGAAATATTCAAATATACCCATACCTGGATGATTGTCTAATACAGGCAGAAAGCCAGGACATACTTTTGAATCATCTGGCCTTTGTACAGAGGGTTCTAACTTGTCTGGGGTACACCATAAACGAAAAGAAATCGCAACTGGTACCCTGTCAACAAATTATATTCCTGGGAGCAAGCTTGAATACAACTTTCCAGATGGCCCACCTCACCCCAGAGAAACAAATTCATTTGACAACCTACTTCAAACAAGTGGCCACAAAAACCCTGCTATCTGCAAGACAAATACTGCAGGCCTTGGGGTTCATGGCCTCCTGCATTCTTCTAATTCCATATGCAAGACTGCATATGAGGAAACTACAGTGGTATCTAAAAAGCCTATGATGTCAACATTCTCAGGAACTAGAAACAATGATTCCTATCATACCTTGCCTATGCCTAGAGTTCCTTTGGTGGGCAGAAGCCTGCCACCAGAACAAGAGACTACCTTTCACACCACTCTTTGCCACCCAAACCCTAACAACAGATGCATCAGACTATGCATGGGGGGCTTACCTGGCAAGGAAGTGCATTCAGGGCAAATGGAACCCAAGTCAAATGCACCTGCATATCAATCAAAAAGAAATGTTAGCTGTACAGAATGGTCTGACAGCCTTTAAGGACCACATTCTTCCAGGACAACTAATGGTAAAGACTGACAAACACCACTGTTATGTGGTACATAAACAAGCAGGGGGGGTACACATTCTTAGCCCCTCTGCAGACTAGCCATGGCATTGTGGAACACAGCCTTGAGCTACCAAGTGCACCTACAAGCACAATTCCTGCCAGGAAAATTAAATACACTGGCAGACGGACTAAGCAGAAACTTCATGGACCCACATGAGTGGAAATTGGAACCAAGGACTTTCAACATGTTGACAAACAAATGGGGGAGCCCAGATATAGACCTGTTTGCCTCTCCCTTGAGCTACCAATTGGACAAATTTTGCACAAGGACTCCCCACAAACAAGCCTATAAAGTGGATGCTCTGTCCTTCAGCTGGAAAAACCTATCAGTCTATGCCTTCTCCCCTCTACCTCTCCTCTCCAAAGTACTACTAAAAATCAAACAGGACAAACCAAGGATGATTTTGATTGCTCCAGACTGGCCGTGCCAACACTGTTTCCCCCTTCTGCGCAGTGTGTCATGATTATCCCCATGCCGCCTGCCTCAGACTCCTTCCCTGCTCTCTCACCAGGAGAACCAGATTCTGCACCCTCCGTTTCTAGGACTGAACCTTGCAGCCTGGCTAATTACTTAATCTCTCCTTTACCATCCCTCAGCAAACCTGTGATGGATATAATTTTAGAGGCAAGGAGGCCTAGTCCTAGAAAGTCTTATGCTGAAAAATGGAAAAGATTCTGTGCCTGGAACCAGTCTCAAGGGATGAGCACAGCAGCGCCCAATTTACCTTAGATTTTACAATACTTTACTGAGATGCTTCACAAGGGCTTGTCTCTTTTCCTCCATTAAAATCCACGCCTCAGCCATTTCAGCTCATTATAACACAGAACCTCACCTTTTCTCTCATCCACTGCAGTTCCTCAGAGGGGCCAAAAATTTGAGACCACCCAGGAGAGCTCCAACCCCAGCCTGGGACCTTAACTTTGTCTTGGAGAAACTCACTCCATCTCCTTTCGAGCCAGCTGCTACTTAGTTTCATAGTTTCATAGTAAAGTACTAGGCTATCTGCCCTGGGGCATTTGTAAGCCTAGCCATAGTGATGTGGCTTTTGCCACCTCATGAAATGGTACAAAAATGTACAGAATAAATCTAGAATACTGTGCCTCTGTCTATTAGTGACACAATGAAGGTCCCCTTATATAATAGAATTAGTTTACTGTGCCCCTGTCTAGCAGTGACACAGATGTGACCCCTGGGGTAAACTTACGATCTCCCATCCACTCATCAAGATTTCTCTTGAAGAGAGTCAGTGAGGGGCTCTGCCTAATACGAACTGGGATCCTGTTCCAAAGCATGGGAAGCCTCTGGGTTATGAATCTATCCCTCCAGCATGTCCTATTCATACTTGTGCCGAGGTTTAAGTCTTTAGCTCTCGTGGTCCTGATGGATTTGGATTTTTGAGGTGGAGCATGTCCATCAGATCCTGATTGGACATGGCCTTGTACATCAGGCAGAGATCACCTCTGAGCAGGCGGTATGCTACTGAATAGAGCTGAAGTTTCTTTAGTCTGGCAGAATAAGACATATGTTGGAGACCCTTGATCCTTTTGGTGAGGTACTTTTGTGGTCTCTCCAGCTGTTGCAAATGCCGGGTGAGGTACATACCAAATGGGGCATTGTACTCAATCATGGGTCTGATGAGAGAGGAATATAGGGGTACAATGACATCCTTGGATCTGGATGTGAATCCCTTCATGATGAGGTGTGCAAGGTAGAATGTTTTTTTAACCACTTTGGCAACGTGGGTGTCAAATGAGAGGTTGCTGTCTACTTGGGTCCCTAGGTCTCTGATTACTTTTTCCGTACTCAGTGGGTTGCTGTCTATGTGATAATTTGTGGGTACTTTGTTTTTTCCAAAAGGGATGACTATACATTTTTGGCATTTAGTTTAAGGCCGTGACTACGCACCAGTTGTCCATTTCAGTGAGGCCTTTTGTAGGATGTGTGTGTCTGCTGGTGTATCGACTATGGCCTAGTTTGCAGTCATCTGCGAACTTTGTCAGCCACAGCCCTCCCATGTTTGCTTTAACATCTGAGAAATAAATGCCGAACAAGAGGGGTCCCAGGACAGATCCATGTGGGACACCACTTGTGACTGGCTTTGAGTCTGACATTGCTCCAGCGATTTTAACTTTATGGGTTCTGTCCTTTAGCCAGTTTGCAACCCATCTAGTGACATAAGGGTTTACTTTTAAGCTGTTTAGCTTATCTATGATGCCTGAGTGGGGTATTGTGTCGAAGGCCTTAGCCAAGTCCAGGTATGCTGTATGAACTGCTTTGCCCTCATCAATGGCTCTAGTGACTGTTTGAAAAAAGTCAACCAGGTTTAAAAGGCAGGATCTGCCCTTTACAAAGCCGAACTGGGTGGGGTCAAGTGTCTGTAGGTCCCCTATGTCTCTGTTTATGAGTTCCATAATGATTCTTTCCATAGCTTTGCAGACCAGGCTAGTTAAGCTTATGGGGCGGTAGTTTCCAGGGTCTGTAGAGGCACCCCCCTTGTGGAGTGGGACCACTGTTGCTGTACGCCAGTGTTCAGGTACATATCCCGAAGTAAGGCTAAGGTTAAATAGCATTTTTATGTGTGGGTTTAGCTCCTCTTGGAGTTCTCGTAACACGCACCCCAGGATACCGTCAGGTCCCATTGATGCTGTGTTTTTTGCTTTGTTTAGGGTGGTTCTCACTTGGACATCTGAGATGACAGGGAGATTACATTCAGCTGGGGTAAGTATTTCTTCTTTTGGGGGTGAAAGAGGGGAGAAATTTGCACTGAACCTGTTAGCCAGAATGTTAGCAGTATCTGTGGGTTCAGTGTATTTTTTGTTGTTGTGAACCAACTCTGAGCATATCTGAGGGTTTCCGCCCAGGTTTCTAACATAGCTGAAGAAGGCTTTGTGGTTATCTTTAGTGTCCTTAGCGATTTTTCTCTCAAAGTTTGCCTTGGATGTTTTTATGAGAGAACGTAGTTTTCTGCTAATGTTGATCAGAGATGTCTTCCCTTCATGGGATTTCGCTCTGACGTGCAGTAGCTTCCTTCTTTTGTTATACAATTTGTTTATGGCTGAGGTCCACCAGACAGGACGCTTACATTTGGTGAAGAGGGACTTGGATTTGTTTGGGATTGCATGATCCATGCATTCTTGGAGATGTCCATAGAAAGCATTTGTGAAGGATTCGGCATTGTGGGATGTGGTATCCACTGGCACAGTGGGCTTAAAGGGTACCATCTCAGTCTTAAGAAGAGTGAAGTCTGCTTTTGAGAAGTTTTTCACTGTGGTCTTTTGTGCTGGGGGTGGAGGTGGGATATGTGTATCCAGGGTGATTAGTTTGTGGTCAGATCTCACTAGTGAGGGGTATACTTCCGGTGTGGTGCATTTTGTCCCCATGTTTGTGATGATCAGGTCTAGTATATTATCTCCCCTAGTGGGAGAGGTGACTAGTTGTTCCAGTGCATTTGAATTTATGAATTCCAGGAACCTTTGGGCTAGGGTATTAGGGCTAGAATAATGTACCCAATCTATGTTTGGGTAGTTGAAGTCTCCCAGTGTGATGGTATTTTGTGATACATTCATATCCTCCAATGTCTTCAGGAAGGCTGAGTGGGGTTCTTGAGATTGGGAGGGTGGTCTGTAACATGCTACCAGTTGTATAGCCATTTTGCCTTTGGGTAGTTGTACCTGTATGGTCTCTGATGCTTCATGTGTTGCTACTAACCTGGAGGTGTGGGTGTCCTTTATGAATATGGACACTCCCCCTCCCTTTGTGGTTCGGCCTGGGTTTTGGGGCCGAAAAGCATGATACGAGGTATAGCCTGGTAGCGCTGGGGTGCTCTTAGGAGCCTTGAACCAGGTTTCATTTGCTGCACAGACATCGATGTTCTCCATGCTGAGGAGTACATCAAGTGCCTGCATCTTGAGATTTAGACTTCTGGCGTTGAGCAGCATTACCCTTAGTTTTTTTCCATTGTTATTTTCTAAGGAGGTGGGTTTGTCTTTTGAGCCTTGCCTAAAAAAGGCACTATGGGGGTGGCAAGAGCCTTAGCCAATATCCGGAAGCCCAGTGGTGACAGGTGTAAGCCATCCCTTGTGAAGCAGTGTGGCTTGTCTTGACTTAAAATTTCTTTCTTGGAAAACAGGTTTCCTTTTAGCAATCACTTCAGCTAGAAGGGCATCGGAATTACAGGCCCTTATAGCAGTGGAGCCTTTCATCATCTTTCATGCAGACAGGGTGTCCCTCAGAATCAATCCATCCTTCATGCCCAAGGTGGTATCCAGTGTGGCTTTTAATTAGTCCATTCTTTCCCAATCCACAGAATAAAAGGGAACGGATACTGCATTCCTTAGATGTGCACAGACAACTTAGATTCTACTTGGACAGGACTAAACCTCAAAGGAAATCTGAACAACTGCTGGTGGCATTTGCTGCAGGGGCAGAGGGGAAGGCTATTTCAAAGCTAACCATTTCTAAATGGATAAGCCATTGCATTCATTTCTGCTGTAAGCACCATGGAAAACCTATCCCCCAGGGGATCAAACCTCACTCCACCAGGGCTGCATCTACCTGTACAGCTTTTCTCAGAGGCGTCCCTCTAGGGACATCCTAGAAGCTGCTACCTGGAGTTCTGTACATACTTTCACCAAGCATTATCATTTGCCAATTTTCTCTAAATCCATAGCTGTCTTTGCCACTGCAGTCTTGCAGGGCCTTATAACTGGCCCTAATGCTATCTAAATTCCTCCGCCCAACCATAACTTTGGGAAACTACCCAAATGTAATGACTGCAACAGTGAAACACGAAGAGCATAGTACAGTTGTGTACACTTACCATAAATGTAGATGTTCGAGTGTATTCACTGTTGCAGTCTTGGTTACCCTCCCTCTAGCCCCCTAACTTCTTTTGGCTATACCTCTACTTTCCTTTACTATGCTTAAAAGCCTTTTTGGTGTATTTGCTTTTTTGTGTGAGGTATATCTTTGTACTTTTATATTTAATTACTTTCCATTAGGGGGGCACCTGATATCTGGGGCAAGAAAAACTGATGTAATGGCGTCGGCTGCATGTTTTATACCCCTGACGAACTGACGTCATGGAAGAAGGGGCAGCAACCAACGCAGGACCCAAGACTTTGTTAATCAGGCCGACTGAGGGCTACTGCAAGCTGATAATCCAAATGTAATGACTGCAACAGTGAATATACTTGAACATCTACATTTATGGTAAGTGTACACAACTGCACTTTTGTTCTGGATCTCCTATCGCACCCGTTGAAGGTGAAGCAATCATTTTTCCCATACCTTATAGCAAACCATATAGTTATTTTCCTTTTCTGTTGATGGTATGATTGTCCAGCTACTTTTCTCATGTTTGTAACTGTGACAGTAGGAGGTACTGCCAGCACAGCTATCTGGAATTTGATAAATTATATATCATTTGTGAATGTCAAGAAGAGTTATACAAGATGCTTGTGTTATAAATGTATTAGAATTGTATGTCATGGGCATATCAAACTGATTTGCACAGATGTTTGTGTTGAAAATGTATTTGTAAAGTGCTTGTGTTGGATGACTTGGCTTGGAGCCCTGGCTAAGGGCTCAACTCTATAGCTGTGCCAATGGGGAGTCTTATTGGGGATCTGGAGAAAGAGAGAGGAACCAGCCTCTGGATGGAGTGTGTTCCCTGTGTGCTCGTAAGGGAAATTGTACTTGATGCAGAGAGCTGCATCTGGAGGTACTGTATGTGTGCAGGTTATTTTCCCAGTGAACATCCCCCCACTGGTGCCTGTGGTGAGGATTGAGGCTCTTTGATTACTGACCCAGAGGTGGCGGCATCACATATTGATAGACAGTGTTGGGATCACCACATCACATATTTTTAACAGTGGTGTGGTTTTTGAACTTCTGTAGCCGTTGTCACTAAAGAACTCTCAAGCAGCCACATGGTGAACATTCAGTTTCATATCACAATAGTTTTATTTATTCACTATTGTTAGCGTAGTCAGGAAGAGCAGGCAAGGATGTCAGCAGAGGATTATGGCAAGCTGACAAGGAGCCAGTTGGCTGAGATGTGCCAAAGGACTGGGGCATACCAGCCTGACTAAAGGGGAAATGATTGCAGCCTTAATCACAGCTGCATCACAGACCAGCAACCAGGAAGACAACCAGACTGGCAATGGGGATGTACAGCTCTTAGAAACAGGACAGTTCAACTTTTCCTCAGAGGACTTAAAAATCCATTTGGATTTCAACAGACTTGAACTAGAGTCCAAATGTTTGGAATTAGATTCATCTGAGACAGTTGTTTGGAGGTCGAAGCAGAATCAGTAGAGAGACTGCGGCATTTGGAAGCTGAAGAAAATGAGAGGCACAGGCAACATGAAAAGAAAATATGGACTCTTTGCCAGGGTCATGGAGGTAATGAGGAAGGGAGTTACCGTACCGCAGAAGCAATAAAGGTCAGTAAATATCTTCCTCAATACCAAGAAGGTGATAATGTTGATGGTATGCAAACAGTATAATGTTGACCGAGGGCACTGGGTACAGTTCCTGACCCCCTTACTCTATGGTAGAGCTGTAACTGCTGTTTCTAAGTTGTCTGATATTGATTGTTTAGACTATAACAAAGTAAAGAAATGTTTATTAGAGTGTTTTTAGTTAACACCTGATACTTATAGAAAAAAAGAAAGATTTGTGAGCATGGACGAAAGGCAGGTGAAAGAGTGTGTGATTATATTGCTGAGGGGAGCACTTATTTTCATAGGTGGGTGTGTGGATGTCAGGTCCCCACTTCTGATGGACTGGCAGACCTTTTGGTGAGGGAACAAGCCCTTAGCACTTTGCCTGATGACATGAAAATCTGGTTGGCAGATAGAGAATGCAACACTGCAGATGAGCTGGGGAAAAAGGGGATCTCTACTTAGGAAGCAGGACATCATTGCCCAGGAAAGGGATACCCATTGCTGCACATGGATGTTAGGGAACCCATGGTGGGCAATGTAAACCACCCCAACAGAGTCCAGCAGTAATGGGTGAAGCCACTAGTTCAGGTACACAGCCAGGATCAGGGGTTAAATGTTTTAAATATAACCAGTGGGGCCATGTATCATACAGATGTCCACAAAGGCAAGGTGGGGAACAAAAGGTAGGGGAGCCAGCAAGTGGAAGTAACAGAAAGCCATCGGTATGTTGTCTGGAGACAACAAGGGTACCAAACTACCACAAGAGGTTATAGGTTCATAGGTTGGTACTAGGCTATCTGCCCTAGGGCCTGTACAAGCCTATCCGTAACAATTCCCTGGCTATTTCTTCCCACAATATTTACTTCCCTGGAACCCTGTTTAGCAGGGTGACTGACGTGATCCCCGGGCTGAATTTCCTATCTCCCATCCAATTGTCAAGGTTCCTTTTGAAGATGGCCAAAGAGGAGCTCTGCTTGATATGCATGGGCAGGTCTGTTCCATTGTCTGGGGAGTCTCTGGGTCAGGAACCTATCCCTCCAGCATGTTTTGTTCATTGTGATGACAAGGTTTAGATCCCTGGAGCGTGTGGCTCTGAGGCATTGGGATTTCTTTAAGTGTAACCTGTCCAACAGCTCTGGGTTTGACATGGCCTTGTATGTTAAGCAGAGATCGCCTCTGAGTAGACGATATGTGACAGTCAGTGTAGGGCATCTGCTTTAAGCCTGTGATTCTTTTAGTGAGGTATTTCTGCGGCCTTTCCAATTGTTGCAGATGTCTTGAGAGGTACATACCAAACAGGGCATTGTATTCTATAATTTTTCTAATGAGGGATGAGTACAGTGGGACAATGACCTCCTTTTTTCTGGTTGAAAAGCCCTTAGTGATGAGGTGTGCCATATAGAAAGATTTCCTGACTGTTGTGGCACTGTGGTTAACGAAGGTGAGACCACTGTCCACCTGTGTCGCTAAGTCTCTTATCACACTTTCGGTGGTTTGTGTGCTGCCACCTATGTGGTAATTCATGGGTACATGTTTTCCCCAAAGAGGATAACTATACATTGGCATTGAGCTTGAGGCCAAGGCTCTGGCACCAAGCATCTTTTTCTGTAAGGCCCTTTTCTAGAATATCCACGTCATTTGGGCATTCAATAATGGCTCCCAGTTTGCAGTCATCTGTGAACTTTGTTAGCCAGAGTCCCTTAATGTTGGCCTGTTATATCATACCTTAATAGATGGGAAGCAGGCACTGCTAAGAGAGAGATGGCCTCTAACCTAACCATTGTGAAGCCTGCAATGGTTAAAGAGGAGCACTTCTTGCTTGGGCAGTCTACTCCAGTCAGAGCTTTAGGAGGGACCCCATTCCGAATACCTGTGGCTATGTTTCACCTAGACTGGCAGGGTGGAAAAGGAAACAAGCAAGTAGGTGTGTTTGAGGAAATCCCACCAGATGTCCTGATAGGGAATGATTTTGATAAGGCAGTACCTTGTGTGCATGCAGTTATACGCAGTCAGGCTTGGAGACAGGCATGTGGGTCTGGTAGCCTGTGGGGGGGCCCTGCACACTTGAAGTTAGGACTGGTGAGTTGGCTACTTCAGGGAGGGAGCTACCCTGTAGCAGTGAGACTGAAGATGAGCCACAACTGCTGGTGGATACTGACATTCCCTTGGACAGAGTGACTGTAAGGGCAGAGGTAAGTAGTAGTACCCAGGTTGACAGTGAGGCAGCTCTGACGGAGGATACCAGACTTACTGTGGAAGGGGAGCTGGGTAGGGTTACAAAGAGAGAGCTGGGACAGGCTCAGCTTTCAGACCCTACATTGCAAGGCTTGAGGGAGGTAGCTAGGGAGGTGCCTGATTCTCACGGAAAAAGGGATTTGTATACCGGAACAAAGGGTTACTGTATAGAGAATGGATCCATGAGGGAGGGCTAGAAGTGAGAGAATACAGCAGTCAGTAGTACCTAGAGCCTACTGTCTGGCACTTGTTGCTATAACCCATGACATTCCCTTTGCAGGTCATATGGGCATAAAGTGTACCAAGAGATGTATTATGCAAAACTTTTTTTGGCCTGGCAATGCAAGGGATGCAGTGCCAAAAACTAGGCAAGGCGGGAGATAAGGTCAAAGCTCCTTTGATGCCTTTACCTCTGGTTGATGAGCCATTTCAGAATGTGGCAATGGATATTGTGGGGCCTCAGAGTACCCCAAGTTCCACAGGGAAGATGTATATCCTAGTAGTAGTAGATTGTGCTATCAGATACCCTGAAGCGGTGACCCTGTGACCATTGAGGCAGAAAAGATGGCAAATGCTTTGTTAGAGATTTTCATCAGGGTAGGTTTCCCAAGAGAAATGCTGACTGACAGAGGTGCCAATTTCATGTCAGACCTGCTGGCTTGTCTGTGGACGCACTGTGGGGTGAAGCACCTAAAGACCACCCTCTGCCATCCCTAGACTAATGGTTACGTGGAGAGGTTAAACTTTACACTAAAGACTATGCTGTGGGCATTTGCAGACCAGCTTAAGAGAGAGTGGGACAAATATTTGCCCCATCTGCTGTTTGCATACAGAGAGGTACCCCAGGAATCCACAGATGTTTCACCCTTTGAGTTGCTGTATGAGCATCAGGTGAGGGGACCTTTGGATTTGATTCGTGATGAGTGGGAGGGTGTCTGTAAATCCCACAAGGAGTTTGTTGTGGCGTATGTCCTAAACCTCAGGACAAAACTCAGGGAAGTCATGGGCTTGGTCCAGGAGAACCTGGCAGCACCCAGCAGCAGAAAAAGGTCTAGTATGACAGGAATGCTCGAGCCAGAGAGTATGCTGTGGGGCAGCAGGTTATGGTTCTTATTCCTGTCTGGCGCAATAAGCTGCATGCAGCATGGGAGGGACCCTTCAGAGTGGAAAGGAAAGTCAGTGCTGTTAACTGCATGGTAGGCCTGTTAGGCAGGATGCAGGGGCACAAACTGTACCACATTAACGCCATGAAATATTACCATGATGGGGAGGCCCCTGTGCTAAGTATTTGCAGTATGAGGCAGGAGGAGTCTGAGGGGGATCTATGGCTACAGTGAGCCAGCCAGCAAAATCCCAAGTTACTATGGTGGAGCCTAGTGTTGCAAGCACATGATATGACAGCGTAACACCTCAGTGGAGTTAACAGTGCCAATGCAGATGGGTTGTCAGGATAGGGTATGGGGTAATGTATTCCGAGATGGACTTATTCCTCTCAAGCAACGTTTCTCAAGGGGGAGTTGAAAGACTAACTTGAGTCTTCGAAGGGGGGAGAGGTGTGATGATAGGTACTGCCAGCACAGCTAGCTGGAATTTTGTAAAAAAATATGTCATTTGTGAATATCAAACTGATTTATACAAGATGATTTTGTTACAAATGTATTAGAACTGTATGTCATGTGTGTATCAAACTGATTTGCACAGATGTTTGTGTTGAAAAGGTATTTGTAAAGTGCTTGTGTTTGAAATGTATCCACAGTGTGCCCTACTAGAGAAAACAGAGTATACATGCACTATTATAACTGTATATATTTTAACAGAGGAAACTGGAAGGTTAACCTCAGTCCGGCAAACTTTAAAATATATCTGAAATTAAATCACTTCACTGGCTAGGCCATAAAGATGCTTACTCGCAGGTTTCAGTGTAGCCAGAGACACAAATTATGTACCAGGAAGCTTTCTGTATTCTCTTTGGGGTGAATTAATTACTACTGTGGAAGTGTGGAGGTATGCAATTGTTTTATAACTTCCAGCACCTGCCACAGATCTGAGCAAAAGCCCTTGTGTGTGTATTTTTACAGGTAAGTGCTAAATCCTGCCTGCTTCCAGCAGTGGGTTTTGCAGGGTAACTAGAAGTCAGATGACCAAAAGTAATGTCATTCCGCAAGCTGTCCCAGAAGTAATATTTTAGATATTCTTTTGAGCACTGTCTTAGTGAGACAGAGCGTTCTGTATGCTGTCTTGGGCCTGACAACAAGAAGGACCATTCACCACATCATCTGCCTTCTCTGTTAAGTAAGTAGGGAATAGTAATTCTTAGATTTAGTCAGGAATATAGTGAAGCTTGGTTTAGATATTGTTTTTCATTTGTCTGAATTTGTCATTCAGTGTTATTTTAAATAGTTCCTGTAATTTTGAACTCTGATGTAACTGTGATTAGATATTTGGTATTGTCTTCTTTTTATTATTAAATATGTTTAAACCTTTCATTGTGGCTGATCTTTGTAGTGATATTTAAATTTTGAGAGCATTTGCATGTTTATTTGGTGACACTGTGCGGGCCACTCCTAATAGCCTTGCTCTTGGTCAGGCTACCATTTGTATTAGTATTACACAGTAAAATTGGACACCCTTTGCTAAGGGCCTTAAAGTAGCTGGCAAGGGGTTTTGGTGGCGGTGATAACTACCTTATAGTGTGGGCAAAAGCAGTCACAGCTGTCTTTGCCAGGTGTGTGTGTGTGTGTGTGTGTGTGTGTGTGTGTGTGTGTGCGCAAATCAAATCTCAGATTGTGTGTCAGCTACTTGGGCAGGGACACAAGGGACTGGTTGAACAGAGAGAGAGAGAGTGTGTTGGAGCACTTGGCTTGGAACCTTGGCTAAGGAATCAACTGTACAGCTGCGCCAGTGGGGAATCTTATTGGGAATCTGAAGAGAGAGGAACCAGCCCCCAGACTGTGTTTCCTGTGTGTGTTCTTAAGGGAAATTGTGCTTGATTGTGCTTGATGCAGAGAGCTACATCTGGAGATACTGTGTGTGTACCTGTTATCCTCCCAGTGACTGCCCCCACTGGTGCCATTGGTGAGGATTGAGACTCCTTGTTTACTGGCCCAGAGGAGAGGTGTCACAATGACATTGTCAGGTTTGCAGAGAAATCCAAAACCAAATGATCCATTTCATTTCACAAAGATGTTCATTACATTCATGAAGCAAATTGAAGACTACTCACATGGCCTTCCAATTAGAACATTGATTCTGCCACCCTTTCCTTTTCTTGCTAACCCCTTTTTAGGAAAAGGTGAGATTTCACTACTATCAAACGTCAGTTAGCAGCTATATTGATTTTTCATTGTGGGAATGAATCCCTTTCCTTTACTATGCCCAGATTAAGTAAAGCTTCTTTGAAAGGAATCTGGTTGATTAGACCTCCTGTGAGAGACCCACTATTCCTTCGTATCTCATGGTTGTCTTTCAGGGACTGAAACAGAAACCCTTGATCTGATGAGCAAGTGGGATATGAAAATCCTCATGGAAAACTTTTCTCTTGGTAGCAATCACCTTGACAAATGAATTTTAGAGCTTTAGGCCTTGTTTGTCAAGCCCTTTCATATCCTTTTTCATAAAGGGAGGATCCCCCTCTGGACCTATCCATCCTTTTATACCATACTAGCTACAGAGGCGAAAATTAGTCATCCATACAATTGCCGTTTATTATTCCCAAATTTTCTAATAGCAGCTAACACTCATTGCATCTTTTTAAGATCTATATTCATTATGTTCATATTGCATGAGATCAGACAGTACAGAAAGTTTGACTGGTTGTTTATACCCCCCCCTGCTTTTTTTAAACAGTCTTCTAAGTTACACTGGCCAAATAGATTACTGATTGAGTTTTTCCCAAAATGGTTTGTAATTGCCTTGCATCCTAGAGCCATTCTGTCAGATTTATGGCTACTGTTTCTGCTTCTCTTCCAGAGCGTCTACCTGTTATATCTGTGCTGCAGTCACTTGATCAAAGGCTGCTACCTTCGTGACACATTACAAGTTGCGCATTGTCTCCAGAAACCGACCTTCCCTTAGTTCAGCAGTACTCCAGCATATCCTTTAAGAGCCTCCCAAGGGCTACGTTGCTGGGGATTCTGACCCATTAGTGAGGAAAAATGAAAAGGACAACATCCGGTAAAAAGTTATGTACTTAACTTTCTGTGTTGTCCATTTTCATTCTTCCTCACCTTCCCTGCCAGCCATCCCCCGGCGTTGTCAATCTTAGAAGGATATTTAGATGATAATGGAACCTTCATGTTCCTGGTTTGAGACTTATCTTTTCAGTTTATGTCCTGTCTCTATAATCCAAAAAGGATCTTGCTTGATTGAGAAGCTTTCACGTTCCAGGTTTGAGTCTTAATTTTCTCTTTACCTATCCTGTTTTTTAAGTCAGTGGGCAGCAAAATCGATTTAAGGAGTTAGGGAGAGGGTAGTGCAGTATGGGAAAAGGGAGGAGCTTGAGACTGGGGTCCAAAGTCTAGAAAATGCGGCCTGGATCAGAGGATTGAATCTGAGACCCATCAGTGAGGAAGAATGAAAATGGACAACACAGATGGAACATTATGTTGAGTACATAACTGCCTTTTTTTGCAGTCTGTAACACGGTCTCCATTTGAACCATCAGCTAAGTGTGAACTAAAGATTTTGACCTGAAAAACTATCTTTTGTAGTCATTACCTCTGCTAGAAGAGTTTCAGAACTAGAGGCCCTGCCATCCAAGCCTGCTTACTTGATTTTTCATAAGGATGGAGTATCCTTATGAAACAAGCCCTCCTTTCTTCCTGAGGGTTGGTCAAAATCCAGAATTAATCAAGTTATCAACCTCCCAGTCATCTTTCCAAATGTCTCAAATAAAGGAGTATATGTTACACCTTTTGTGGATGTTCACAGACAGTTACAGATGTGAAGTTGTTAAATCTCACCGTTTATTCTCACTGATGGGTTCGGAGCCGATCCTTGGCTCCGACACATCCGATAGCAAAGCTCAAGGTTTGCCAGTAGCTCGAGACCAAGCCCCTTATCCCACAATGCACTGCTGGAATTACCTCAGATCTAGTTTGCCGTGGCAAGAGAGATCTCTGTGATCCAGCTAGCTCGGACCATTTGTGAAAAAAATAGCAAGTTTTTGATAAAAATCTTATTTTTTCTCTTGGATATTTTTCATATATACAGTTTGGGTGTTAGTGTTAGTGTTAAAATTATAATAATAGAATTAGTAGTTTGTGATAGTTAGTGCCCTTTTGGTTTAGTTGTTTTGTGTGGGCCTTTTAGCCCTATTTAGAGTTATTAATCACTATTTTCTTCTAGTCATATTGTTCTCAGTGGGCCTGTTTAGCCCTGTATTTGTAATTTATAGTTTAACTCTGTCATAGATGTTGCCCGGTGTGGGCTTAGTTGCTTTCCTTAAAGAAAGGAAGGACTTCACCCTACTAGTTTTCAGTATACTGTTTTTTGTATTGTACTGTTTAGAGTATGTCGGATGACAAGGAAAAGTCCCATCCCAAATCGGGATTCAAGAAATGCCCAGATTGTGGGCAGAAAATGTCCGTCACTGACGCACACATTCAATGTGTTTACTGTCTGGGGGCTAAACACCTCCAAGACACTTGCAGCATTTGCCATTCCTTTTCTTCAAGAGTCCTCTTGGAGAGGAGGAGGAAGCTAATTGACAGGGGATTACTGCAGCATTCCTTTTCTGAGGTGTTGAGTAGCCAGGAAGGTGCTAGCATTTCTTCCCAAATCCTCCACATCTTCAAAATCTTTGGATCCCAAAGTTGCAAAAAAGGCAAGAACTTCTGAGGGTACAGGGTCATCGGTTCCACAGACCTCAGAACCGAGTGTCCCTTTGATTCGGAGCCAGCTCCCAGTCTTGGAGCCGGTCTCTGAGGTTCCCCCTTCTCCTGTGCTCCAGTCAGCACCTTCGGTGCATTCATCTAAGTCTTCAGTCAGCCTTTCGGATTTGGACATGGATCGGCTAGTGCAGAAGCTTTTACAGGCACCAGGACTTGCCATATTGTTGTCGGCCCCGACCATTTCGTCGGTGCTGAAGACTATTGAACCGGATTTGTCTACTCCTCCTCTGAGCCATACTGGACCCTCGGAGCCGAAGGAACCCGATCCAATGATTGTCGAACCTTTGGAGCCAACACCCGCACCGGTGTTATCGGCTCCATCTACTCTGATGTCCTTTGCGCCGACAGAGGACTCTAGGAGCTGACGCTCTCACATTGGGTCCGAGGAGGATAGTCGGACCGATTTGTCAGTGCCGACCCTTCCTCTCGGGGCTTCGGCTCAGATGAGCTCGGCTCCTACCTCTGGCTCGGAGCCCATGGTTTCGGTACAGGAGGATCGGACAGTCCTTTCGGGTCAGTCTACCCCTTCTCGTCGGAGCCATGGCGCCTTCGATGATATGATGAGAGTCCTGTCTCCCAAGACAACAGCAGCATCGGTTTGGCCTTCCCTCTCCCTTCAAGCTCCTGTGTCTGCTTTTTTGTCTACCAGGCCCCCTAAGCATAGAGACCCTGAGCCTCAAGTGCCCCCACAGGGCATCCCCTGCTCTTCTGAGACCTCCCCAGATCCCCCCACTGAGGAGGTGCCCAGGAAGAGACTGTGCAAGAGGAGGCACTTAGACTCCCCACAGGAGTCTTTGACATCTGACACGGACTTGGATGTGTCAGAAGGGTCCCCTCGATCCCCCTCTGAGGATATCTCCTTTGCGGATATATTTGAGATCATTAGTCAGAGGGGCGATTGGCAGTCCAAGACCCCTACTGAGGACGAGTCCATGCTCTTGAAGGCTTTTGGGTCTCAACCTTCCACTTCTTGGGTATCTCCACCTTACGACGAGCTCTCTCGTAAGATGTGTGAGTCACCGGAGGCCATGGAACCTGTCCCTCGCAAGCCAAATAAATTCATGTCTGCCCCAGTAGACGAGCCCTTTTTGACCAAAGGAGTGCCTGTTGATGCCATGGTGGTAGCTGCAGCCACCAAAAAGAAAGTGCCTGAAATATCCTCATCTATCCATCCTCCTAACAGAAATTCTAGGATCATGGATAGATGTGGGAAACGCATGTTTAGTTCAGCGACTTTTTCTCTGCGATCACTGAACTACTTAACCCATTTTACGAGAATACAAAGAGATCTCCTGAAAGAGTTAGGAGATACCCTTCAGAGTACAGTAGCTGCAGGCGTTGCCAACAAAGTCAACACACAGCTCGCTACCCTAAACTCAGTTGTGAACTCATCCATGCGTCTCATATCTTATGCAGCTGATGGTTCGAGTAGAGCCGCTAGTTTGGGCATTGCTCTGCGAAGACAAGCCTGGATGCATCTCTGTTCCTTTGCGGAACCCTTTAAGTCTTCCTTTATCAGTACCCCATTCGATGGCTCATCACTGTTTGGGCCTAAAGTAAAGGAAACTTTAACCAGGTGTGAGCAGGAAGGCAAGACCTTATCTGCCGCTGGAGTACGTTTTTCTACCCCTACTCGACCCTACCCCAAAGGCCGTAGGGGAGGGAAAATGTGGTTCCAAAAAGCACAGGGTAGCCTTTCAGGACACACGTGGGAAACCCCCTCTAGACGCAGAGGAGGGGGTTATAACGGAAGACGCTGCCCCCGCGGCTGAGGGGGTCCACAGCAACAGGGTGACAGGGGCTCAGTTCTCTGGTCAACCCTACCAGTGCCCCTGAAAGGGGGCCCGGCTGTTCGGCTCTGGAGGCAGTCAGGGGTCGCTTGTCTTTGTACCCATAAGCCTGGCTAAACATAACATCAGATACATGAGTACAAAGCATCATTTCCAGAGGGTATTTCATACCGTTCTCTTCCCCTCCCATTCCTGTAAACAGAATCCCAGATGTTCCACCCAGTCTCAATGAACAAGCAGTCGTAGAGGTCCACAAATTGCTAGAAAGAGAGTCATCCAACCAGTCCTAGCAGACCAAGTTGGATTCGGAACTTACTCAAGATTCTTTTTGGTACCAAAGAAAACAGGGGACTGGAGACCTATCTTGGACCTCAGCAGACTCAACCAGTTTGTAAAGAAAAGAAGTTCCGAATGGTCACGTTTCAGTCCATTCTTCCCTTCCTAGGGAAAGGCGATTGGATGTGCTCCGTAGATCTCAAGGACGAGTACTATCACATAAAGATGAACAGACGCTCCAGAGATCACCTGCATTTCCGGCTGGGAGCCAATCATTACCAGTTTTGAGCCCTGCCCTTTGGTCTCACTACAGCCCCCAGAGTGTTCACCAAATGTATGGCAATGGTCATGGCTCACCTGAGGCGTCTAGGATTCCAGGTGTTTCCATACCTAGACGATTGGCTCCTCACCGCCACCACCAGGCATCAATTGACTCAGGCAACACAATACACTCTGACACTCTGCCATCAATTAGGCATTACAGTCAACTTCGAAAAGTCTGCCTTATCACCATCTCAGCATACCGTTTTTATAGGAGCAGAGTTAGATACCTCAACTACCACTCTACGTCTTCCAATCGAAAGAGTCTCACTTCTCCGCCAACAAGTCAGCTCACTAGTGTCAAAGAACAAAGCTACAGCAACAGAGGTCTTGAAGGTGCTAGGTTTGATTACGGCAGCAATCCTGGCTATACCACTCACAAGTATGCATATGCAAATTCTTCAATGGCTCCTCTTTTCTCAGTGGTCTTACCAGAAACTACCGATGCACCACATGATTCTCATCATGGATTCTTGCAAGAGAGACCTTCGGTGGTGGTTGACGTCTCTTCATGTCAGTCAGAAGACCCTTTGTTCTCCCCCCACCCCAGTAGCCACTGTGACCACGGATGCTTCCCTGATAGGGGGGGGGGGCATTTTCAGGGAAAGACTACCCAAGGCACATGGACGGATCAAGAGTCACATCTGCATATCCGTGTTCTGGAGTTGAGAGCAGTACTTCTGGCATTGCAGTACTTTCAGGACTCTCTTCCTCTAGGAAGTATTGCAATTCAGACGGACATGCCAGTAGTCTGGTACTTGAACAAGCAAGGTGGAACCATGTCTTACCCCCTTTGTCGAGAAGCCCTCAGGGTCTGGCAATGGGCTGTATCGTCCCAGCGTTTTCTGTAAGCAACGCACATCCCGGGGAAATCCAACGTGATAGCGGACAAGCTAAGCAGGGCGATATTGCTCCCTCACGTGTGGTCTCTCAAACAACAGGTTGCGGAGTTGATTTTCTGCAAATGTGGCCAGCCTTGCTGCGACCTTTTTGCCAGCCACATCAATTCAAAATGCAGAAGCTACTTTGCCCTAATACCACCTCCAGGACATCCCCAGAGAGATGCACTCATACACGATTGGCCCCCGGGTCTCCTTTATGCAGTCCCACCTTTTCCATTGATACCCAGATTTTTACAGAAAGCAAAATCGCTGGGAAGGACTGTTATCCTCATAGCCCCCTACTGGCCTTGACAGATTTGGTTCCCGTTTATCCACCATCACCTGTTGGAAGATCCATGGATCCTGGACCCAGTTCCGGACCTTCTGACACACCCGTCAGGGGACCTCCATCCTTCCCTGCAGTCCCTGAAACTGACTGCTTGGCTAATCTACTTCCCCTAACTGCCAGGCTTCATTCAATTTCAGAAGATACAAGACAAATTCTCTTGTCTTCTCACAAGCCGTCCACCAGGAAATTATACTGCAGTAAGTGGAAAAGGTTTTCAATTTGGGCCAACACACAGAAAATTGAACCTTTCTGAGCTCCGCTATCGTCCATCTTAGAATTTTTGACAAAGATTTTTAAGGAAGGGGCACCAGCTGTTACAGTTCGATGCCAGTTAGCTGCCATTTCATATTTCCACCTTGGATTAGATGGCTCGAATGTTATGGGCCATAAGTTATCTAAAACTTTTCGTAAAGGTGTTCTTCACATGAGACATCTGTCAAAATTCCTTATTCTCCCTGGAATTTGAACTTTATGCTGTCTCAAATTATTCTCCCCCCTTTTGAACCAGCATCTTCTTGTGATCTCAAATATTTATCCTGGAAAACTTTTTTTCTAGTGGCCATTACTTCTGCCCGCAGAGTGTCAGAACTCCAAGCATTATCTGTCAGACCACCTTACATGATCTTCCATGCTGATAGAGTATCTTTCAGAACAAACCCCTCATTTTTGCCTAAAGTCTGTTCTGAATCCAATATCAATCAGGTCATTGAGCTGCCAGTCTTTTTTCCCAACCACTCTAACAAATTGGAATACATGCTGCACAAACTTGATGTACACAGACTGTTCAGATTTTATCTTGACAGAACTAAGGATATTAGAAAATCAGATCAACTTTTTGTATCCTTTTCAGAAGCCAGAAAAGGTAATCCAGTGGCTAAAACTACTTTATCTAAATGATTATCAGATTGTATATCCTTTGTTTATGCGAATGCTAGCATGCCATTGACACACAAACCTAAGGCTCATTCTACCAGAGCCGTTTCTACGTCTTCTACCTTTCAAGCTAAATTGCCCCTTGACAATATCTGTGCTGCAGCCACGTGGTCTAAGCCTCATACTTTTATCACTCATTACAAAGTAGATAAGGCAGGTCTTCCTTTGGTTCCATGGTACTGAAAAACCTACTTCCATGAGCCACCCAACATTGAGGGTACTAGGGCCACTACCCATCAGTGTGAATAAACGGTGAGATTTAACAACTTCACATAAAGAAGTTATGTACTTACCATAACATTCCATGTGAGTTGTTTATCTCGCCTGTATTCTCACGTCCTTCCCTCCTTCTCCCTCCCTCCTGACAGTAGACTTAGAGGCTAGTGCTATCCTGGCTCCTCAGTACTTCTTTCCTTTGGAAAGTGTTTCCCTTTTACAGTAGAGTAAAGGTATATGTATGTATGTGTGTGTATATATATATATATATATATATATATATATATATATATATATATGGATCACCTTTAAAACCTCGAAACCACGTTTGCCCGAAACACTAACGACCGAAACGAAAAGACCGAAAACATAAAACGCCGACAACGCAAAACACCGAAAACCATTACACCAACACAGTACACTACATAACATATGCACTATCCCTAACCCAAACCCTAACCCTAAGGTCCGACACTACCGCACACTTACCCTACCTGCACCCTAACCCTAACTCACTTAACCCACCCCTAACCCACAGTCCCTCACCATCGCACACACACCCTACCCCTAACTCACTTAACCCACCCCTAACCCACAGTCCCTCACTATCGCACACTTACCTGTCCGCCCCTAACACTAAATCCTCACTCGATGCTTTTACCGAGTCCCTAACCCACAGTCCTCACCATCGCACACACACCCTACCTGCACCCTAACCTAACTCACTTAACCCACCCCTAACCCACAGTCCCTCACCATCGCACACACACCCTACCTGCACTCTAACCCTTAACCCACCCCTAACCCACAGTCCCTCACCATCGCACACACACCCTACCTGCACCCTAACCCTAACTCACTTAACCCACCCCTAACCCACATTCCCTCACCATCGCACACACACCCTACCTGCACCCTAACCCTAACTCACCCCTAACCCACAGTCCCTCACCATCGCACACACACCCTACCTGCACCCTAACCCTAACTCACTTAACCCACCCCTAACCCACAGTCCCTCACTATCGCACACTTACCTGTCCGCTCCCTAACACTAAATCCCTCACTCGATCGCACACTTACCGAGTCCGTCCTTTTCGGTCATCTGCGTTTTCGGTATTCTCGTCCCGTCGGATTCCGTTTCGGGCAAACGCGATTTCGAGATTTTAAAGGTGACCCATATATATATATATATATATATATATATATATATATATATTTGCAGCAAACAAGATCTGAGGTAATTCCAGCAGTGCATTGTGGGATAAGGGGCTTGGTCTCGAGCTACTGGCAAACCTTGAGCTTTGCTATCGGCTGTGTCGGAGCAGAGGATTGGCTCTGAACCCATCAGTGAGAATAAAGGCGAGATAAACAATTCACATGGAACGTTATGGTAAGTACATAACGTCTTTTTTTATCTACATAGAACCAAAAACTTGAGGAAATTAAAACAATTATTTGTTTCTTTTTTCGGAATCAAACTTAGGCAGACCAGTTTCTAAACTGACTTTAGCTAAATGGATAACTGATTGTATTATCTTTGTATACGAAAAATTGGTTTGTCTTTACCAAAAACCAACAAAAGCTCATACCACCAGGTGTATGGCAACTTCTTCAACGTTTTTATCTAGATCTTCATTGGATGATATTAGTGCAGCCGCAACTTGGGCTAATCCTCATACCTATATTGTTCATTACAAATTGGATCTGGTCTCTAGGTGAAGAACAGCCTTTGGCTCAGTGGTGCTCAAGAATATCCTTTCTTAGAGTCCTCCCAGGATATAGGTAACTGGTGAGACTGTCTCAACAGTTGAGGAATTAATGAAAATGACAACGTCAGATAAAAAAAGTTATATTCTCACCAGCGTTTCAACTGTGTTGTTAATTTTCATTCTTCCTCAACTTCCCTTCTTCCAGCCCCCCTCTGTATTCCACGCAATGGGAAAAGTGGCTGAGTCAGATCCAAGGGTTGGATCTGAACTGAACAGTTGAGGTAGAATGAAAATAGACAACACAGATGGAACAGTATAGTGAGTACATAATGTTTTTTCCCCCTAAAATGCCATAACTGAATTAGGAGAATTGGGAGCCATCCGAGTACCCATTGCTACGCTTCCTTTTTGCTGATAATTACCTTCAAGTGAAAAAAATGTTGGTTAGAACCTGAGTCAATACATTCAATTACAAACTTGACTTCTCTAACTGATGATCACTACTTTCATTTAGCATAAATGCTGTCCACTAAAATCCAACCTCATGTGGAATAGATGTATATAAAAATGCACATCAATTGTAATCAATAAATCCTTTTCAACCTCTGCATCTTTAATTATTTTTAAGAAATCAAAAGAATCTTTAGTAAAGGAGAGAACATTTTGTACTAACATAAGCAGCATCCTGATGACAAATTTAGAGACTGCTTCCAATTTAGAAGCTGGTACTGATGCTATAGGTCTGTACAGTGGATTAACCTCATTTTTATGTATATTAGGTACACCTAATTGCTTCCCTATCTTAGGTTTTGCTGTTTTGAAAAAAGTGTACATATTTTCAGGTATCACTTCCTCAATTAGGTTGCCATATAATAAAGAATCCACATATCTATATGCTTTACTGATAGCAATCTTATTAGTATTTGTATAAATGTATTGTCTTCCAACAAACACTGTTTGACTTTACTGTAATCATTCCTATTAAACACCACCATAGCTCCCCCTTTATCCACTTTCATAATTCTGATGTTACTACTAAGAGTAAGTTCTTTTAAAGTTTGTCTCTCCAATGTAGTTAAATTGGAAAATTTTTGTCACTTTTTTGACTAAAACTGCCCTTATATCTTTTTTCACAACTCTCTTCAAAAGCTTTGATAATAGGGTGTAGAGATGTGGAGACTAGTGGGGAAATCAAGAAAATAGTAGGAGACAAACCCTATTTTATTAATAAAAAAAGCTTGCAATATTAAGTCTTTGTTCAAGAAAGGAAGGGAGAAGTATAAATGTGAAAGAAGTGGTACATGTAGATGTCACCAGTGTTTTATGTGTAGGCATATTTTAGAGAGTCCTTATTTCATACATATTAGGATTGATAAAACTTATTCAGTACCATTTTTTACATGTAATTCCAAGTATGTGGTTTATTTGGCCAAGTGCTCTTCTTGTAAAGGTTTCTATATTGGAAAAAACAGGGAATTTGGAATGAGAATTGAGCATCAGTATGTGATAAAAATTAGAAATCTAGATAACATGTTGGCTAAACATTCAGTTGAGTGAAAGTCATTCAAAAAAAATTTATTTTGTGTCATCGATCATGTCACCACAGATTTTGATGATGACAGAGGGAGACTTGAATGTAAGGAGTTAAAATGGCAGATTACGTTTTATGTGTATTGTTCACTAGGACTTAACAGTAGTGTCAGTTATAAAGTGGTTCTTAATCGAGAACAGCGCAGTGATAAATGTAAATAAGAATTTATCCATGTTTTTAATTTCTTTGTTGTTTAGTGTGAAATACTTTATGAAGGTATATTAAATCCACAATGGCCACTAGAGAACTTAGGATAAAATTATATATGAAACCACTTTAGTGTCAAAAAAGTTTTATTACGCTTTTCATCAACTGACTTCTTCCAGAAAACAAACCAAATTGTTCTAAACTCCTTTATACACATAAATCACCTTAATTGCCTATATTAAAAACCTCCTTGTATAAAAATACAAACATTTGTCACATTCCTTTCTTTATAAACTTTAATCTTTTTTTGCTTTAAAAAACACTTAATATTCACATTTTCATTTAACCCCGGGGCTTTATAAGAATGCAGCTTCATCTGCCATCTTGCTTCAGTAGTCACTAACCTATCTTTAAAATTGCCTCCCCATAAATCTTGTAGAACACATTCAATTACTGAAAATAAAAACTTTTAAAATGGAACAAATTATTGAATGTTTGTATAAGGCATTTTTATTGTCTATGACTTTTGTACTATATAAATGTTCCTTTATACGTTTTTCTAAACTTTGTGTAGTGATACCAATATAATAACTTAAACATCCCGAACATAAGGCAACATAAACTAAACCTTTGGTTTTATAGGTATACTTTCCATTCAAGTAAATCAAATCCAAGCCATTAATTGCAATGTATTTAGTAACATAAACCTACATACATATATACCTACATACGTTGTATGAACCACATGCATACATTTCTATCTTGTTAGTTATCTGTAATGGACTAATTACTGTATCAGACTTTTCTAATTTGCTTTTAAAACTTTGTTTTGGTATAATGTACAAAATTAGGCTGTTGACATAATGTGTTCCTTAAATACTGATTCCTTTGCAATATTTTCCAGTTATTTTTAAGAATGTGTCTTACAGCCTCAGAATTACTGACATGTCCAACTTGAAAGCTGGACCCCTACCTTCATTATTATTATGATTACCTGGAGCATAACCTCCCATTAAAAATAAATTAAAAGGTGGTGAGAGAATATTTAAGGGTTTTTAAAGCTAAAAGGATTGGTAAAGCTTTAAAGATTAAAGTTTACAAAGAATTATACAAATTATTCATTTTAGTTGAGGAATGTGATTGATGTATGTATTTTTAATACAAGGAGGTTTTACCCCAGGGGAAAGAGCCGCTTTGGCAGAAATTGGCCATCTGCTAGAGAAAAGAGCCATCCAGCCCGTTCCCCAGACCAGATCGGATCAGGGTTCTACTCCAGGTTCTTTTTAGTGCCAAAAAGACGGGGAACTAAGACCAATCCTAGACCTCTCTCTTGAATCTGGCAGTCCCCAAAGAAAAATTCCGAATGGTCACTCTACAATCCTATTCTCCCCTTCTGGGAGAAGGCCACTGGATGTGCTCGATAGATCTCAGGGCGTACTACCACATCCTAATGGACAGGCGCTCCAGGAGGTTTCTCCGCTTCGGCTGGGAGCCAGTCACTACCAGTTCGGGTCCTTCCCTTTGGTCTCACCACAGCCCCCAGGGTGTTTACCAAAGTACTAGCAGTGGTAGCGGCCCACCTGAGGCTTCAGGGGTGCAGGTCTTTCCCTACCTGGACGACTGGCTCCTTACCGCCCCAACAAGGCATCTACTTCTCTGTGGCGAGACTCCTTTCTCCATCTTGCTCCATTTCTGGGCATCACAATAAATACAAACAAGTCCAACCTGGCACCCACTCAGCTCTTAGATTTCATAGGGGCCAGACTAGACACAAGGAGTTTACGAGCCTTCCTCACTGCGGACAGAGTTCTAAATCTGCAGCTCCAGGTGCGGGCCATTCTCCATTCATGTTCTGTTCCAGCGGAGTTGGTCCTGAGGGCTCTAGGGTCCATGGCGCTATAGCACTTCTTCCTCTTGCCAGGCTCAATATGCATTCTACAGTGGACGCTCTTAGTACAGTGGTCATACCTTGCTCTCCCATGCATCATCCCATAGCGATCAGCAAGGCTTGCAAGCGGTCCCTCTTGTGGTGGCTCCACCCCGGATCTCCAGGGTCGCCCATTTTGTGCTTCTCCCCTCTCGCCACGGTGACCACGGACGCCTCCCGCCTCGGGTGGGGGCACTGCGGGCGGACAGTCCAAGGCACGTGGAGCGATTCAGAGACCTTACTGCATATCAATGTTCTAGAGATGAGAGCAGTGCTCTTAGCGTTGCTAGCACTTCAGGACTTTCTTCCCTTGGGAACAATTGCGATTCAATCGGACAATATGTCTGTTGTCTGGTACATCAACAAGCAAGGGGAACAAGGTCTTACCCTCTTTGTCGAGAGGCCATGAGAGTTTGGGAATGGGCAATCTCCACCAATCGCTTTCTCATAGCAACGCACATTCCGGTCGGTCCAACATCCTAGCGGACAAGCTCAGTCGCACCATTCTGACCCCTTACGAGTGGTCTCTCAATTGTCAAATGGCGAACGCATATTCGCACGGTGGGGAACCCTTCATGCGATCTTTTTGCTTCTCCCTCAAACACCAAGTGCGACAGTTTTTTCGCTCTAATACCTCCTCCCGGAGGTACCCCAAGAGACGCTCTGGTGCATGCTTGGCCACCCGGTCTTCTGTATGCCTATCCACCCTTGCCTCTGATGCTGCAAGTTCTTCAGAAAGCCTCTCGGGTGGGTTGCAGAATGATTCTCATTGCTGCATTCTGGCCTCGACAGATCTGGTTCCCTCCTAAGGTCTCACTCGGTGAATCCTCCTTGGATTCTAGATCCCATTCCGGATCTGATATCCCATCCATCCTGCATTCCTCCACCGAACCTGGACAGCCTGAAGCTGACCGCTTGGCTGCTCCAGTTCCACTCTTGATAAGGACTCCCGGTATTTCTTCACCGGTAAAGGCTATTTTGGTGGCGGCTCATAAACCATCCACTAGAAAGGTTTACCGAAGCAAATGGAAACGTTTCTCTGTGTGGGCGGAGCGGCAAGGCCTAGATCCCTTCACAGTTCCTCTCCCGTAGTGCTTGATTTTCTAACCTCTCTTTAATGATGGTGCCAGCAGTTCCACAGTCAAAGTTCAACTGGCGGCAATTTCTCACTATCACATTGGTCAAGAGTCTAATCCTCTTATGTCAGCCAAATTGTGCAAAACTTTTCTTAAGGGTACTTTCCTTCTCAGGCCCCTATAAAGCAAGCAGTTCCTCCTTGGGACCTTTCTTTGGTCCTACAGGCCTTGACCGCCCCTTCGAGCCCAAGGCTACAGTGGACCTCAAATTCTTGTCTTACAAGACAGCCTTTGGTAGCCATTACATCAGCCAAGAGAGTTTCTGAACTTCAAGCTTTATCAGCTAAACCTCCTTACTTGGTTTTTATCCGGACCGTGTCTCCCTCAGGACCAACCCGTCCTTCCTTCCTAAAATCGCTTCTGAAGCAAACATCAATCAATCCATTAACCTCCCTGTTTTCTTCCTAAGTATGAAAACAAAGGTGAATATAGGCTACACTCACTAGATGTTCACAGGCAACTAAGATTTTATCTCAACAGGACAGCTGGTCATAGGCAATCCGACCAGCTGTTTATTTCCTTTGCAAAATTCAATTTGGGCAAGCCAATTTCCAAAGTTTCTCTGTCCGCTGGATTTCACAGTGCATTTTATTGGCTTATCAAGCGTCAGGAAGGCCCGCACCGGAGGGTGTTCATGCCCATTCAACCGGTCGGTATCTACCTCAGCAGCCTTCAAGGCTAGGATTCCTCTAGATGATATTTGTGCAGCAGCTACGTGGGCTTCATCTCATACATTTATTTCTCACTATAAGTTGGATCTTGCATCTAGGGGTAGAGCATCCTTTGGCTCCGGTGCTCCGGAATATCCTTCCATGATGGCCGCAAGATTCAGGTAGCTGGGGACTCTGTCCCACAGGTTGCAGACAAATGAATATCCTACTTCAGATTTAGAAGTTATGTACTCACCATAACGTTCCATCTGAGTAGGTGTATTCATTTGTCTGCAACCATCCCGCCTCTATCCCCTGGCCTTTCAGTTTCCTGCATATTACTTGTTACCCTTTTGAGGGTATTGTTGCTTTGGCAAACTCGATCTGAGGTCATGAGGGTAGAGCAGGGCATTATGGGTGAGGGGAGGAGCTGAGAGCTTGGATCCATAGCTGGAAAACTATGCCGGTTGGGATCCGATATCGGATCCATAACCCACAGGTTGCAGACAAATGAATACACCTACTCAGATGGAACGTTATGGTGAGTACATAACTTCTAATTTTTATCTACATAGAACCAAAAACTTGAGGAAATTAAAACAATTATTTGTTTCTTTTTTCGGAATCAAACTTAGGCAGACCAGTTTCTAAACTGACTTTAGCTAAATGGATAACTGATTGTATTATCTTTGTATACGAAAAATTGGTTTGTCTTTACCAAAAACCAACAAAAGCTCATACCACCAGGTGTATGGCAACTTCTTCAACGTTTTTATCTAGATCTTCATTGGATGATATTAGTGCAGCCGCAACTTGGGCTAATCCTCATACCTATATTGTTCATTACAAATTGGATCTGGTCTCTAGGTGAAGAACAGCCTTTGGCTCAGTGGTGCTCAAGAATATCCTTTCTTAGAGTCCTCCCAGGATATAGGTAACTGGTGAGACTGTCTCAACAGTTGAGGAATTAATGAAAATGACAACGTCAGATAAAAAAAGTTATATTCTCACCAACGTTTCAACTGTGTTGTTAATTTTCATTCTTCCTCAACTTCCCTTCTTCCAGCCCCCCTCTGTATTCCACGCAATGGGAAAAGTGGCTGAGTCAGATCCAAGGGTTGGATCTGAACTGAACAGTTGAGGTAGAATGAAAATAGACAACACAGATGGAACAGTATAGTGAGTACATAATGTTTTTTCCCCCTAAAATGCCATAACTGAATTAGGAGAATTGGGAGCCATCCGAGTACCCATTGCCACGCTTCCTTTTTGCTGATAATTACCTTCAAGTGAAAAAAAATGTTGGTTAGAACCTGATCAATACATTCAATTACAAACTTGACTTCTCCTAACTGATGATCATTACTTTCATTTAGCATAAATGCTGTCCACTGAAATCCAACCTCATGTGGAATAGATGTATATAAAAATGCACATCAATTGTAATCAATAAATCCTTTTCAACCTCTGCATCTTTAATTATTTTTAAGAAATCAAAAGAATCTTTAGTAAAGGAGAGAACATTTTGTACTAACATAAGCAGCATCCTGATGACAAATTTAGAGACTGCTTCCAATTTAGAAGCTGGTACTGATGCTATAGGTCTGTACAGTGGATTAACCTCATTTTTATGTATATTAGGTACACCTAATTGCTTCCCTATCTTAGGTTTTGCTGTTTTGAAAAAAGTGTACATATTTTCAGGTATCACTTCCTCAATTAGGTTGCCATATAATAAAGAATCCACATATCTATATGCTTTACTGATAGCAATCTTATTAGTATTTGTATAAATGTATTGTCTTCCAACAAACACTGTTTGACTTTACTGTAATCATTCCTATTAAACACCACCATAGCTCCCCCTTTATCCACTTTCATAATTCTGATGTTACTACTAAGAGTAAGTTCTTTTAAAGTTTGTCTCTCCAATGTAGTTAAATTGGAAAATTTTTGTCACTTTTTTGACTAAAACTGCCCTTATATCTTTTTTCACAACTCTCTTCAAAAGCTTTGATAATAGGGTGTAGAGATGTGGAGACTAGTGGGGAAATCAAGAAAATAGTAGGAGACAAACCCTATTTTATTAATAAAAAAAGCTTGCAATATTAAGTCTTTGTTCAAGAAAGGAAGGGAGAAGTATAAATGTGAAAGAAGTGGTACATGTAGATGTCACCAGTGTTTTATGTGTAGGCATATTTTAGAGAGTCCTTATTTCATACATATTAGGATTGATAAAACTTATTCAGTACCATTTTTTACATGTAATTCCAAGTATGTGGTTTATTTGGCCAAGTGCTCTTCTTGTAAAGGTTTCTATATTGGAAAAAACAGGGAATTTGGAATGAGAATTGAGCATCAGTATGTGATAAAAATTAGAAATCTAGATAACATGTTGGCTAAACATTCAGTTGAGTGAAAGTCATTCAAAAAAAATTTATTTTTGTGTCATCGATCATGTCACCACAGATTTTGATGATGACAGAGGGAGAGCTTGAATGTAAGGAGTTAAAATGGCAGATTACGTTTTATGTGTATTGTTCACTAGGACTTAACAGTAGTGTCAGTTATAAAGTGGTTCTTAATCGAGAACAGCGCAGTGATAAATGTAAATAAGAATTTATCCATGTTTTTAATTTCTTTGTTGTTTAGTGTGAAATACTTTATGAAGGTATATTAAATCCACAATGGCCACTAGAGAACTTAGGATAAAATTATATATGAAACCACTTTAGTGTCAAAAAAGTTTTATTACGCTTTCATCAACTGACTTCTTCAGAAAACAAACCAAATTGTTCTAAACTCCTTTTATACACATAAATCACCTTAATTGCCTATATTAAAAACCTCCTTGTATAAAAAATACAAACATTTGTCACATTCCTTTCTTTATAAACTTTAATCTTTTTTTGCTTTAAAAAACACTTAATATTCACATTTTCATTTAACCCCGGGGCTTTATAAGAATGCAGCTTCATCTGCCATCTTGCTTCAGTAGTCACTAACCTATCTTTAAAATTGCCTCCCCATAAATCTTGTAGAACACATTCAATTACTGAAAATAAAAACTTTTTAAAATGGAACAAATTATTGAATGTTTGTATAAGGCATTTTTATTGTCTATGACTTTTGTACTATATAAATGTTCCTTTATACGTTTTTCTAAACTTTGTGTAGTGATACCAATATAATAACTTAAACATCCCGAACATAAGGCAACATAAACTAAACCTTTGGTTTTATAGGTATACTTTCCATTCAAGTAAATCAAATCCAAGCCATTAATTGCAATGTATTTAGTAACATAAACCTACATACATATATACCTACATACGTTGTATGAACCACATGCATACATTTCTATCTTGTTAGTTATCTGTAATGGACTAATTACTGTATCAGACTTTTCTAATTTGCTTTTAAAACTTTGTTTTATAATGTACAAAATTAGGCTGTTGACATAATGTGTTCCTTAAATACTGATTCCTTTGCAATATTTTCCAGTTATTTTTAAGAATGTGTCTTACAGCCTCAGAATCTACTGACATGTCCAACTTGAAAGCTGGACCCCTACCTTCATTATTATTATGATTACCTGGAGTATAACCTCCCATTAAAATAAATTAAAAGGTGGTGAGAATATTAAGGGTTTTTTAAAGCTAAAAGGATTAAAGCTTTAAAGATTAAAGTTTACAAAGAATTATACAAATTATTCATTTTAGTTGAGGAATGTGATTGATGTATGTATTTTTTAATACAAGGAGGTTTTTACTATAAGCAATTAATGTTAATTGTTTAATTGTTATGGAATTAAAGTGATGTATGTGTATAAAAGGAGTTTGGAATGATTTGGCTTGTTTTCTGAAGAAGTCAGTTGACAGAAGCGTAATAAAACTTTTGCAGTGGGCTCAGTACTGCAACTCCTTCTGTTTGGCATGTTGTTGTTTGTCTTTCGGCTTTTTCCCGGTAAGGGGTCGCCACAGCGGAACTCCGGTCCGCTAATGATTAGCAGTAAGATTTTTACGAAACGCCGAGGTGCCGGCTTTGAAGCCCAACTTTCAACTAAGGCACGCCAATATACCCACGCATGTCTTTCGAACACTACCCAACCTCGGGGAGGACATGCAGACTCCACACAGAAGGCACTCCCAAGCCTTGCCAAGAATCGAACGGGAGAACCTCTTGCTGTGAGGTAACAATGCTACCGTTGTACCACCCCGTGTTTTGCATGTATGGTTGTGATTTCTAGCTGGATGTCGATGTGCTGCCAGCATCCATTACAGTAGTACAACATCAAGGCTAAGTAATACAGATCACCGGTTATTGCCACATAAAGTGTAGCATTGTCAGCTTTGTTCTCAGTGGAAGCTTAAGATGTAGGCAACACCACACTTCAGACTAATACTGTAATTGGAGATCTTAGCACCTTTGTAGACCACTGTCCCTTCTTTGACCACTATATATCAGGAGTGGTCAGGAAGTCATGTCTAACCAAGTTACTGACTAAAGATAACTTGTCCAGCTCAAAATAATTTATCATTCCTCTGACCTAATCAGATCAGTTATTGAATGCAATATTATTTTAGTACATGTGTGTGCAGAGATACATATATAAGTCTGGAGCTTTTCTCCCTGGGCCTCTGTTGAAAATTGACTCATTCAAAGTCGGACTTTCCCAATAAACAAATGTACAGCATTCTGTGATGTTGGACACACTCTATTTTGTACACCTTCTCTTTATTTTGTACATATTCGCAAAACAGGTGTCTCCACAGTTACTCAAACTACAGTCTTGAATCTCCATCAACAAATAAGCGAGACATGATTGCTGGACAGATATTGCTCAACACTTGCCCCATTTCTGGAGTATTCTTCCATTTCTTATAAAATAGTAATAACCTTGCTTACTTTAAGCCAAATCTTGTCTTTTGGATGATGGTCTGTAACTTTCTCCAAGCCTTACTTGTTTTGCCCTTATGGAGGCAGAAGATGGCCTTTGATCAAGGGCCAGGTGACTTTGGTCTGTGTTCTGACCCTGTCTCAAGTCTTGTGAATCTGTGAAATATATTTAACAAGATTGGGTGAAAGTGCAAGACATGGCAGCTTAAGTTTAGTGTAAAATTACTTAAAGTCGGTTACATGTGATAACAGCAAGATAAAAATGTGAAGGAGTAGCAAGGCAGACTGGTTGGAGTACTGGGATGTACAGAAATAGACGATATCTGTAGAAAAAAAACTAATCATTCCCATCCAGAGTATTGTATCCCATTAGAGAGAGACACCTCATTTTTAAAGATGCAGGCCGGGCAGAAGAACACTGCCCACTAAGCCAGGAGCCATGTAAAGAGACTGTATGGGAGCTTCATATGTATAGTCTTGAAGAAAGAACGGAAGTTGTCATATGAATGTTTAAGCACCTCAAAAGTATCCAAAAAGTCTTGTGTAGTACCATCTTTCAAACAAAGATGGATGAGAACAGTAGGATATAATCAGAAGTTATAAGTTAGATGACTCGGGGAAGATGTGAAGTAATATTTCATCAGTAGGATAATGACAATGGCAACATAATTCACAAAGGCGTGGGACGGACATTAATGCAAAGGTGGTATGTAACTGGTACTGGGTGGGGTAAAGTAAGCAGGCTGTTGGTTAAATAGGATCTGCAACTTATTAGGAGTGGAAAAGAGCTAACTAAATTTGTCAAGTAGTCCTTTTCTGCTTCCGATTGAGTTTTATTCAGTGTCTTGCATGAAGCAGAGGCTAGAGTTGTGCAGTACACATTTACTCAGCCAGGTTTTAAACACATGGCAGGAATTAACATGTATTGTAGTGAACTTTAGAATTTTGTATATTATTGGTAGGTTGCATGCTTTAGCAATGAACAGTGTGAGAATATTATTGACTGGATTTTTGTTCTACAATGTATTTGTTTATTTTATAATTATCAAGCTGTCTGCTTTATATTTCCTTAAAGGTATGAATGGAGCTGTAAATGGAAGTGGCATTACAGCAGTATCCTCTGCACAAACATCTGCAACATCCACTACTACATCCATTTCTTCAGGGCAAACTAAACTGATAAATTCTGGAGTAAGGCTTCATAAATGTAGCCAAGAGCAGAACAAAAAACAAATGTTAACCTCTGAAGCTAATAAGATTAAAAACAAGGTATGTATTTAATTCTGACTGCTGACCATGTAATCATTTTAATTGCATTTCTTAAAGGTTTCATTTAAAACAGATCACTTGTTGAAAAAATTGTGTCTAGCACCAAGGCATTCTTGGTAGGTCATTGTGGTATTTGTAATGACTTGACATTTTGTACGATCTGTTGTTTTTCTAGTGTATATAAAACCTAACATATGTTGTGTGAAAGTGCTTTCGTTATGTGTGAGTGGCTGACTAGTGATAATGTTTGATGTCCTTGGGCTAAAAACAAATACTTGACTCATGGCGGTCAGTTTTCTAATGATGTTCTTCATGTTTCACTGTTGCAGTCATCATATTTGGGTATCCCTGCTAGAGTAGCCCTCAGCAGGCCCGAATACCACAGACTTAGTATTTCTACATCAGTTGCTGTCGCTTGAGGACTGACGTCAGGTCATCAGTAGTATAAACTAAGGCAGCTGACGCCATTACATCATTCTTTCTTGCCATGGAGCCCGAAGCAGAAGCAGTTCACACAAGTGCCGGTCGGCCGCTACCTGAGTTTCGTCTACCGAATTGAAGTTGAAGTCTTCTAAAGCTAAGTACCCCGTTGGGGATCCTTTTTTCTTGCACTAACCGATGTCTGAAAAAGTTAATTGTCTCGCCTGTGGAAAACAGATACCACACCGAGACTTCCACTCTTACTGCGTCACTTGTTTAGGCCCAGACCACGATGTCACTCATTGTCGCTTCTGTACTTTGTTCAACGCCAGAACTATCCGTCGTTGGGTCCTTATTGTAGCCAGATATTTTCCCAGGCCGCTACCGAGACACTTTCAGAGTCTGGTATGTCGCAAAACTCTTCAACTAAGAATCTTGCGGTCGTCTCAACCTTGGATAGGTCCAGAGCCGCTGAGCAGGCACCGGCTTCCAAGGAAGTCCTTTGCACTACCGAATCTCGACAAAATGTGACGTCTTCTTTCGCGACTACCGTTCTTTCAAAAACTACTGAGTTTCTTAGGCCCAGGGTATGAACCACACCCAAGAAACTGACGACCCACTCTCAGGCACCTGCTACCTTGCCTCAGTCTCAAATGCTTAAAATGGCAGAAGACCTTATCATGCTGATCAAGGGAAGCCAAGCTAACCCCTCCAAAAGAAAAAGAAATCTGTCCCCTGTAGTTCTGTCTGAACAAGAGTCAGATGAATCTGATGCATCTGAATATGAAGACTTGCAACCCCTCTCAACTTATGAGGATTCCATTCCTTCAGCCTCTCCCCAGAGGATTTTTCCTTTGGAGAAACCCTGCATACCTTAAGGGAGCATTTCCAATGGGAGAGTCAGGACTACCCTCAGTCTAAAAAGAGACTCAGGGAATTCCTGGATCTACCACAACGCAGACCTTTGCCCCCCCCCCCCCCAGTCCTAGATGTTTTGGAGAATGTTTTCCTCAAATCCAGCTTAACTCCTGACGCCCTTCCTCCTGCTCCCAGAAAAGCGGGCAGGTACTATAGAGTCCCCGACTCCCACAAATATCTTTTTAAAAATCCTACAGCTGACCCTGAGGTTATTTCTAAAGGGCCAAAAAGAATGAAAGCAACCTCTACTAAGAATCCCACCCCCTCAGACAGGGATTCCCGAGCTTTGGACAGATAGGGTAAGAAAGTATGCACCTCAGTTACTCTTGCTATCAGGGCACTAAATTGTCAGTTCCATATGCTGAAATTTCAGCAACATACCTTGGAACTCCTTAAACAAAAAATGTCTTATTTTCCTGCTTGGGCAGAATCTAAAGAATTACAAGAGTTAATGCATTCTGCAAGTCAAGTAACTAAACACACCTTGCACTGTGGTTTTGATGCCTTAGAAGCTTCTTGCAGGGCAGCAGTCACTGGATCGGTCATTAGAAGGCATGCATGGCTTAAGCAACAGCCCCTGCCAGATCATGTCACATCTAAATTGTTGGATGCCCCCTTGCACAAAGATCACTTATCTGGCACTAAGGCAGAAGAGGTCTTAAAAAAGATGGAAGAAAAAGCAAAATCTGTGCAAACATTTAAGGATTTCTTGCAGGTCCAACCCCCTAGGTTCAGCAGGCATTGTCCCTCCAAACACTGGTCCTTTTCTGCTCCCAGTAAACGACCCAGCCTAGACCCCATGGAAGCAGACCACCCAGACAGAAGCCCCAGGGAATGCAGAGATCTAAGCAGTTGACTACCTCCACTTCAAAACCAGGGAGTTCTAAGCCACCCACTTATGGTAAAAACTCACAATGACTCATCTCCTCCACCCCCTCCCTCTGCCCACCTTCACTTACCCCTAGGGAGAAAACTATCCTTTCACTCAAGCACCTGAGCCACCATTACCAACCTGGGCCACCATTACCAAGGACCCCACTGAGTTCTGAACATTGTGTTTCAGGGATACAAATTTTCCTTCCACACCCTTCCAACACCAACAGGGTTCCCAGATCTACCACCAAATCAGTGGGCAGAGGCTCAAAAGCAAATCCTTTCCCTGCTCTCTATGAGGGCAGTAGAGCACGTTCCTGCAGAACAGATAGGCCAAGGTTTCCCACTCCAGACTTTTTCTGGTGCCCCGAAAAGAGGCACTTGGCACCCCATCCTCGATCCATCCATTCTCAACACCTTCTTGGTGATACCAAAATTCAAAATGCTCACCCTCCAGCAGCTGCTATATACCCATGCTGTCCATGGACGCTTGGCTAACCACCCAAGATCTGAAAGAGGCCTACCTCCACATTCCTATCAGGGAATCATGCAGGAAATATCTTCGCTTCAGGGCAGGTTCTCAACACTTGCAGTTCTCTGCGCTTCTCTTTGGCTTATCTACTGCTCCCAGAGTTTTCACAAAATGTCTGGCTCCGGCCATTGCCTTTTGCAGACAGAGAAATATTCAGATTTACCCATTATTAGACGACTTGCCTTATTCAGGCAGACAGCCAGGAGAAGCTGCTCAAGCACCTGGCCTTTGTAAAGACCCTTCTAACCTCCCTAGGCTATACAATCACCAAAACGAAATCCAAACAGGTGCCAACCCAAAGGATAATCTTCCTGGGAGCAAGTCTGGACGCAGCTTCCCAGATGGCATACCTTACTCCAGAGAAACAAATTTTCCTAACAGCCAACTACTTCTCTCAACTAGCCACCAGGCCCCTGCTAACTGCAAGGAAGATCCTGCAAGCTCTGGGGTTCATGGCATCTTGCATACTACTCATTCCATATGCCGGACTGCATATGAGAAAACTTCAGTGGTACCTAAAGAGCATTTGGTGCCAGCACTCTCAAGACCTGGAAACTCTTTTACTTATAATTCCTTACCTCAAAAAAGATTTTCTTTGGTGGGCATTAGCATGCTCCTACAACAAGGGAATGCCTTTCTCCCCACCCCCTGCTGCCCAGACCCTCACCACAGATGCATTGGACTATGCTTGGGATGCACACCTGGATGGCAGGTGCATACAGGGCCAATGGAGCTCACAGCAAGTCCCTCTGCACATCAGTCAAAAAGAGGTGATGGCTATGCAACACACCTTGATAGCTTTCAAGTCCCTTCTCTCTCCAGGAGCTCTCATGATCATGGTACATAAACAAGCAGGGAGGGACTCACTCATATCCTCTATGCAGGCTGGCCATGAGCCTTTGGCACACAGCCTCTGCCATGCAACTACACCTATTAACACAATTCCTACCAGGCTCACTCAACTCTCTGGCAGACCAATTAGGCAGAAATCTTCTGGACCCACACGAGTGGCAACTCAACAGAAGTACCTTCACCCTAATAACTCAGAAATGGGGAACCCCGAAGGTCGACCTCTTTGCCTCCCACACCAACCATCAGCCTAGCAAATTCTGCACCAGGGAGCATCACTGTATGGCTTGGAAAGTGGATCTATCAGTCCATGCTTTTCCTCCCCTACCTCTCATCCCCAGGGTACTGCTCAAGATAAGGGAAGAAAAACCAAAGACCATTCTTATAGCTCCAGACTGGCCCGCCACCACTTGTACCCCTTGCTGCACAGTCTGTCCTTGCTACCCCCATGGCATATTCCTCAGATTCTAAACCTCCTGACACAGAGGGAAGGGGAGTTCTTGCATCCCCAATTGCAGACACTCAGTTGGGCAGCCTGGATTATTCCGTAACCCTGAACCAATCTACCAACCTCAGCAAACATGTTCTGGATGTTATCCTTGAGGCCAGACATCCTAGCACCAGAATGTCTTATGCTGATTAATGGAAAAGGTTCTGCACCTGGATCCAGGCTAAGGGAGCCAATACGGCCCAGCCCTCCCTCCCTCCCTGTCATCCTAGATTACATAGCTGACTTACTACACAGTGGCCTCTTTCTTTTCTATAAAAATTCATGCTTCTGCTATTTCTGCTCATTTTCCCACTGAGCAGCCCCTTTTCTCACACTCTCTGATCAAACAGTTACTGAGAGGGGCCAGCAACTTGAGGCCACCCAGAAGGGCACCAACACCAGGTTGGGACCTTAACTTTGTATTGGAAAAGCTCACCCTGCCCATTTTCAAACCAGCTTCTTCTGTATAGCTAAAATTTCTGTCCTGGAAGACAGCATTCCTTCTGGCCATCACTTCAGCCAGGAGAGTGTCTTAGCTGCAAGCACTCATGGCTGTGGAACCCTTCATGCAAACAGGTATCCCTCAGAACTAACCCATCCTTCATGCCCAAGGTGGTGTCCAGTGTGGCTCTCAACCAATCCATTCATTTGCCCACCTTTTTTTCCTAATCCCCAGAACAAGGGGGAAAGGATTCTTCACTCTCTAGATGTGCACAAATTCTATTTAGACAGGACTAAATCCTTCAGAAAGTCTGATCAATTGCTAGTTAGCTTTGCTACAGGGGCCGAAGGCAAAGCCATCTCCAAACGGGTAGCACACTGCATTAATTTCTGCTACAAACAGCATGGAAAGCCTCCCCTCAAGGGGGTTAGGACACACTCCACCAGAGCAGCCTCCACCTCTGCAGCTTTCCTCAGGTGGAGGCTGCTACCTGGGCATCTGTTCACACTTTTACCAAGCATTACCACCTGCCTCTCTTCTCCAAATCCAGGGCAGGGTTTGCCTCTGCAGTCTTGCAGGGCATCTTAGGCCACCCCCTAGATGTTCATCGTGTTTCACTGTTGCAGTCATGACTGTAGGTTCTCTCCTGCCGGCAGGCAGCCCTCGGTCGGCCAGAATCCCAAAGTCTGGGTCCGGCGTCGGCTGTTCAACCATGCTCCCTGATGTCAGAGCGCCAGGAGTACAAAGCTGACAGCTGACGCCATCTTCTCCAGTCTTTCTTGCCGTGCGGTGATAGCAGTTCGCAAGTGCTGGTCGGCTGACTCCTGACTATTTTTCCTGATAAGCTTCAGTCCGAAGATTTTCTTCTCCACTCAAAGCTAAGTACCCCGTTGGGGAAACTTTTTTCTTGCTCCACTCCGATGCCAGAAAAAGTTAATAATTGTATTTCATGTGGGAAGCAAATACCTCATAAGGATTTTCATTCTTACTGTATTCCTTGCTTAGGCCCTGACCACGATGTAGCTAGTTGTCAGTTTTGTGCTAGATTCAATCAACGTACAATTAAGCGAAGGTACGATTTTGCTTTTCATTACTTCGGTAGGCGCTTTAACCACAAAATGTCATCTGATACGGTTCCGGCTACCGGAGTTCACAAGCGTCGCAAGGATAAAGACAGGCCTCCGAGGTCCAAATCTGATGATAGCGCACAAGCGGAGCCAGCTTCAGGTTCGGCCGTCATCAGTGAGGCGCTTTTGCAGCCCCTGTCGTCGGCCATTTCAGAACCGATGGCCGAAACAGACTCTCATGAGGAGCCAACCAGGCCTTTAAATATTTCTATTGTAGGACCTTCGGACAATGCTCCTTCGGATGGGTCCGGAGCCGCTGTGCAGGTTCCGGCTTCCGAAGGGGTTTTCAGGCCTACTCAGCTTCTAATAAAGGCAAAGCCAAAGACAAAGGCAAAGACTCCTTCTAAATCAAAGACTGCAACACAGGCCTCCTCTGAACCGGCTCCCAAGTCACAGAAACAGTTACTCAAGATGGCGGAAGATTTACTTACTATGATTAGGGGTTCGCATCCCCCTCCAGATAAAAGGCCAAGGCAGGATGTTTATTATGATTCCTCTGATCAGGCTTCTGTTTCCTCAGTTTCTTCTTCTGACCAGGAATATTCTTTCTCTCCTTATGAGGATTCTGATGCTGAGGAATCTATTCCTTCAGCTTCTCCCCCTGAGGATTTCTCTTTTGGGGAAACTTTGCATGAAATGAGGGAACATTTCCACTGGGAAGGACAGGAGTATTCGGAATCTAAGAAAAGACTGAGGGATTTTCTTCTTCTTCCCCAACATAGGCCCCTGGCTATTCCTCCTGTTTTGGATATTGTGGATGATGCCTTTTCGGAGGCTAACTTAACCTCAGACTCTTTTCCTCCTGCTCCTGTTAAGCCTGATAGATATTACAGGGTTCCTGATTCCCAACAGTTTTTATACAAGAACCCTTCTGCTGACCCTGAAACCATTTCTCAGGGTCCTAAGGGAGTTAAGGCCGCTTCTGACAAAAATCCCATTCCTACTGAAAAGGATTCTCGATCCTTAGAAAGATGGGGCAAAAAGGTATACACTTCTGCTACTTTGTCCATTAGGGCTTTAAACTGTCAGTTTCATATACTGAAATACCAGCAATTTCTTTTGTCTGTTTTAAAACAGAAGCTTTCTTCCATTTCTGCCTGTGCAGATGATAAGGAATTACATGACTTATTGCATGCCACTGAACAAGTTGGGAAGCATGGTTTACACTGTGGATTTGATGCCTTGGAGGCTTCTTGTAGGGCTGCGGCCTCTGGCACAGTCATTAGAAGGCATGCATGGCTAAGGGAACAAAATTTGCCTGAACAAGTAAGGGCTAAATTGTTGGATGCTCCTGTTCAGCATAATGTTTTGTTTGGATCAAAAGCTGAAGAGGTGATTAAAAAGATGGAGGTTAAGGCGAAATCCATGCAAACAGTTAAAGATTTCTTACAAGTACAGCCACCTCGATTTAGCAGGAATTGGCCTTCAAAAAATTGGTCCTTTCCCACTTCAGACAGGCCTCAGAGGGGTAGATATAGACACTCCAGAGGAAGGCCTCAAACTCAAGCTTCTTATAGACCAAGACAGTGGACTGCTTCCACCCCTAGGGGAGGAGAGGACAGGTCACAAACTCAAAGGAAACAAACTCAATAACTCCCTCTGTTGGGCTACAGGAACTTCTTGCCTGGAAGTCCCTATCGGAGGAAAACTCTCTCTTTTTTATCAAAATTGGACTCAAATAATGCAAGACAAGTGGGTTGTGGATGTGGTTTTAAGAGATTACAAATTCCATTTTCATACCTTGCCAAGGCCAAGCGGATGGCCAGACCTTCCAAAACATCAATGGACGGAGGCCTTAAACCAGGTGGAAGCTCTTTTGGCTATGAATGCCATAGAATTGGTTCCACTTTCAGAGATGGGAAAAGGTTTTTACTCAAGGCTCTTTCTAGTCCCAAGGAAGCAAAACTCATGGAGACCCATTCTGGATCTGTCGGTCTTGAACACCTTTCTAGAGATTCCAAAATTCAAGATGCTTACTCTACAGCAGCTACTTCTAATGCTGTCCAAAGATGCATGGATGGTAACTTTGGATTTAAAGGAGGCATATTTACACATTCCCATCAGGCATGATCGCAGAAAATACCTCAGGTTCAAGGCCGGATCGAGGCACTTTCAATTCTCTGCGCTGCCCTTTGGATTGTCTACTGCGCCCAGGATCTTCACCAAATGCCTGGCTCCAGTAGTAGCTTACTGCAGACTCAAGGGAATTCAAATTTACCCTTATCTGGATGATTGTCTAATTCAGGCAGACAGCAAGGATGTCTTACTCCAGCATCTAGAATTTGTACAGAACCTCCTCAAGTTCCTGGGATTCTCTGTAAACATAAAAAAGTCAAATTTGACACCATCACAACAGATAACTTTTCTGGGTGCTCTTCTAAACACCACAACCCAGATGGCATTTCTGACATCCGAAAAACAATTACAGCTGGCTTCAACTTTCAAAACCTTGGCAACTTTAACTCAACTATCTGCAAGGAAATTCCTGCAGGCTTTGGGTTACATGGCCTCCTGCATCCTTCTCATACCATATGCAAGACTACACATGAGGGAAATACAGTGGTACCTAAAAAGTGTATGGTCTCAGCATTGCCACAGTTTAGACATTCTGATCTCCGTCCTTCCTTGCCTTCAAAAGGAATTTCTTTGGTGGTCCAGGGCATGTGTCCTAAACAAAGGAAAACCCTTCCGTCTGCCTCCTGCCACTCAGATTCTAACCACGGACGCCTCAGATTATGCTTGGGGAGCCCATCTGCAGGGCCTTTGGACAAAAGATCAGAAGCACCTGCATATCAATTTAAAGGAAATGTTAGCCGTTCAGAAAGCTCTATTGGCCTTCAGGAATCTTTTACAACCAGGACAACTACTGCTGTGGACAGACAACACCACAGTTTTGTGGTACATAAACAAGCAAGGGGGATCTCATTCCTACCCCCTTTGCAGACTAGCCATGGATCTATGGAACACAGCTCTAGCTTGCAATCTGGATCTTCAAGCTCAGTTTCTACCAGGGAAACAAAACTTCCTGGCAGACAGTCTGAGCAGAAACCTTTCGGATCCACACGAATGGATGCTGGACACCAAAATATTCAGGATGATAACAGCAGTCTGGGGATGTCCTCCCATAGACCTCTTTGCATCCCATCTCAGTCATCAACTACAGAAGTTTTGCACCAGGACTTTCCACAGAGAAGCTTGGAAAGTGGATGCCCTGACATTCAGTTGGAGGAACCTCTCGGGATATGCCTTTCTGCCTCTTCCTCTTCTTCCACGGGTCTTATTGAAGATAAAACAGGACAAGCCCAAGATGATAATCTTGCTGGCTCCAAATTGGCCTCGGCAGTTTTGGTATCCAACTCCAAAAAACCTATGCCTGGAGCCCCCTTGGGTTTTACCTCAGTCTCCGAACCTTCTGTCCCAACATCAGGGTCGGGTTCTACACTCTCATGTCAGAACTCTCAGCCTGGCGGCCTGGTTAATCCAGGGCCTTTGATTTCTTCTTCCCTACCCAAGCAGGTTATGGATGTCATTTTAGAAGCCAGACGTCCTAGCACTAGAAAATCTTATGCAGGTAAATGGAAAAGATTTTGTTCCTGGATGCAGGCTCAGGATTCTGATCCTCTTCTTCCTAACATTAATTTAATTTTACTTTACTTGACAGATCTCTTACATAAGGGTCTCTCTTTCTCTTCCATTAAGATACATGCCTCTGCTATTTCTGCTCATTATAATACAGACCCTCCCATCTTTTCCCACCAGCTCATGAGACAATTTCTCAGAGGAGCTAAGAACTTAAGACCTCCTAGATCTCCTCCCATTCCTGCTTGGGATCTCAACTATGTTTTGGAAAAACTAACCTTGCCTCCTTTTGAGCCTGCTGCCTCTTCTGACATCAAGTTTTTATCCTGGAAGACAGCTATCTTGTTAGCCCTAACCTCTGCCAGGAGAGTTTCAGAGTTACAAGCTCTTATGGGTGTGGAACCTTATATTATTTTTCATCAAGACAGGGTATCTTTGAGGACTAATCCTACCTTCATGCCTAAGGTGGTCTCCAAAGTGGCTTTAAATCAAACTATCCACTTGCCAACCTTTTTCCCCACTCCTCAAAATAAAGGGGAAAGGATCTTACATTCCTTGGATGTACACAGACAACTACGTTTTACCTGGACAGAACCAAGGATATCAGAAAATCAGAACAATTGTTTGTTTCTTATGCTTCAAGTTCCCAAGGTAAAGCCATTTCAAAACAGACCATTTCTAAATGGATTGCTCATGGAATCAGATTTTGTTATTCACACCATGGAAAGCAAATCTCAGGGAGTATATGGACTCATTCCACCAGAGCTGCTGCCACTTCTGCGGCCTTCCTCAGGGGAGTTCCTACCAAAGACATTTTGGAAGCTGCAACTTGGAGTTCAGTGCATACTTTTTCTAAGCACTATAATCTACCTCTCTACTCGAAGTCTAGGACAGGCTTTGCCTCTGCAGTCTTGCAGGGCCTTTTAGCCGCCCCTTCTTCTTTTTGACCACCTCCCTTTCTCTCAGCTTTGGGATTCTACCCTACAGTCATGACTGCAACAGTGAAACACGATGAACATAGTACAGTTGTGTACACCTACCATAAATGTAGATGTTCGAGTGTCTTCACTGTTGCAGTCTGGGTTTCCCTCCCTCCTGTCCCCTCTTATTTTTACTTTTGTGTGGTTCCTTTTTTCACCATTCTTCTGAGGTGTATTTGCAAAGGTTATGGGACCTTGTTCATTTTGGGACTCCTGACATCTGGGGCAAGAAAAACTGGAGAAGATGGCGTCGGCTGTCAGCTTTGTACTCCTGGCACTCTGACGTCAGGGAGCATGGTTGAATAGCCGACGCCGGACCCAGACTTTGGGATTCTGGCCGACCGAGGGCTGCCTGCCGACAGGGGAGAACGTACAGTCATGACTGCAACAGTGAAGACAATCGAACATCTACATTTATGGTAGGTGTACACAACTGTACTTTTCACTGACTGCCTCCACCCTTTTCCTCAGCTTTGGGAATCAACCCAAATGTGATGACTGCAACAGTGAAACACGAAGAACATAGTACGGTTGTGTCGATGTTCGAGTGTATTCACTGTTGCATTCCTGGTTTCCCCCCTCCATCCCCCTATACTTCTCTTTCTCCTTTTATTACCTTTCTAAATTGTTCTCCTTTCCTTTCAAGGGACATATTGGTATTTATTTTCTACTGGTGGGGTTTCTTCCACCAGACCATGGCCTCCTACTTGGGGGCTCCTGACAGGTTGGGGCAAGAAAAGCTGATGTAATGGCGTCGGCTGCCTTACTTTATACTACTGATGACCTGACGTCAGTTCTCAAGCAACAGCAACTGACACAGAAATACCAAGTCTCTGGTATTAGGGCCTGCCGAGGGCTACCCTGCCAGGGATAACCCAAATGTGATGACTGCAACAGTGAATATACTCGAACATCTACATTTATGGTAAGTGTACACAACTGTACTTTTTTTCTTCTTTGTTATAAACATTGAGCTCGGTAGCTATTAATTTGTGTCTTAAAGGAGAAGGCTGTGAAGAGTAGTTTGGCATACTTGGCACAAATAATCATTACTCTCAGTAGAATGCAACATTCATTTAATGAGCCTAAGGAGGAACTGTGTTCTTCGGTCAACAAATCAGTTTCTTTGAAGTGCTTTGTATATGAGAATTTAAGGTGCTAGAAGTGTTATTCAGAAATTTCAAATTACTGGTAAAACATCAAAAGTACAATTATGAAACAAAAGATCTGATGTCCTTTTCATTCCTCCTCACTAATAGGTCTCTTATCCAACATCAGATCCGATTTGGCTGCTTTCTAAGAATTAGGTCAGTGTGTCGAGCTCCTCCCTCTACCCATAATGCACCATACCATCCTCAACTCCCCAGATCTCGTTTTCTGCCTGCTGTATCCAGACGTGTGGTTCCAGTCCTGAGCTAGTGGTTTTGGTCAGATAAGTGTAAAATTTGTAGTATTATCTTGATTATTGATATTATTCCTTTTTTTTCCCCCTCTTCTTTTACCTCCTCTGGCAGAATAGTGGATGGTCTGCCCAACCTCCTCCTGACTAATCAGTGTTCCTGGAAGCCTTCGGGATGGGCTCATCTACATAATGGGTGACTCACCTGGCAGATGAGCTTATTGACTTAATCTCCCACTGGGCCTAGAAGGAACCAGACACGGTTGACCTATCGCCAGATGCCTAGATAGGTTCCTGCCAACCAATTGCCATTGAAGTAAACGCATACCTGTAGATGTCATTGTAATTGTAGCAGCCACTAAGAAGGAGCTGGCAGAACAGAGCTCCACTGTCCATCCACCTAACAAGGAGCCTAGAGTGCTGGACAGACACGGAAAGCACACGTGCCTCAGCTACTTCCTCTTTGTGGTCGTTGAACTACCTGACTCATTTCACCCGTCTGCAGAAAGACCTGGTTAAAAAATTATCCATCTCTCTTGCCAAGACCATATTGGAAGAGGATCGGAAAAAGGTTTCTCCCCAGCTGGCTACTCTTTCATCCTTTGCCATTTCCTTGATGAAGTTGATTTTGCATTTGGTGGAAGGCACCTCTCCAGCAGCCAGTACAGGCAGTAGCCATCAGGAGACAGTCCTGGATGTGGCTTTGTGACTTTGCAGAACTCATCAAGGCATCATTCATTAGTGCCCCTTTAATGGGTCCTCCTTATTTGGACCTTCTGTAAAACATAGTCTGACCCACAGCAAGCAAGAAGGAAAGACCTTGTCTGCTGTGTGGATCAAGTTTTCTACTTCTCAGAAGATCTTCTCCAGGAATCAATGAGAAGACTTGGTTCAGGAAGTCTCAAGGCTGTTTTCAGGAACCACATGGGGGATACCTGCGCTAGAGACAGAGGGGGAGGTTTCAGTGGCAGACACTTTCCCAGAGGCAGAGAGGTGTCCTCAGAATCAGGGCTCCAGGGAACCGTTCTCTGTCATATCAAAATCGACAGGTGCTCCAGAAGTAATTTGCGCTTTTAGCTGTGAGCTGGTCATTACCAGTTCATGGTGCTGCCCTTTGGACTTAACACAGCCCCATAGGTGTTTACCAGATGTTTGGCAGTCGTAGCTGCTCATTTGAGGCTAAAGGGATTATGGGTGTTTCCATATTTAGATGAGTGGCCCCTGACTGCACCGACAAGGCATCTTCTGCTACAGTCAAGGGACTTTCTAGTGAGAATCTTCAACCACCTGAGTATCATGGTAAATCTAGCAAAATCGAACTTGACACCCATGAAAAAATTAGAGTTCATAGGAATGCAAATGGATTCAAGAGCAGAAGTAGCCTACTTACTAGTATGCCTCTTTTTATCTCTGAGACAGTACATTAAAGATGTACTAGAGCACCCTCAACCACTGGCCAAGTTGGCTTTATGGGCTCTAGAATCAGTAGTAGCTGCAGTTGTTCTAGTGTCCTTAGTGAGTTTCTTCATGAGAGTTCTCCAGTGGACCATAGCAGTCCAGTGTTCCATCCTTAATTACGTGCTGTCTGTTCCTATGAAATTGCCTGTTACCTGCAGGAATCATCTACAGTGGTGGCTAGAATCACACAACCTTGCTCTAGGCAGACCCCTTTTTCTTCCCCAAGCCATAGCCACTGTGACTACGGATGCTTCCCAGTCTGGGTGGTGGGGCACTTCCTAGGGAGGATGGTGCAAGGCAACGTGGTCAACTATAGAAACCAAGTTTCCTATCCGGAGTCTTAGAGATGAGAGCCATCCTCCTTATGTTCCAAGCCTTCCAGGCCGTTCTCCCTCTGGGGCTGATTGCGATTCACACAGCATGTAAGGAGTCTGGTACATCAACAATCAAGGTAGAACCCATTCTTACCATTTGTGCAGGAAAGCCATGAGAGTTTAGGAATGGACAATATCTTTAGAACATTTTCTGATTGCAGCACACATTCTGGCAGTAACCAGTGTTCTAGCGGACAGACTCAGCAGGCCCATTTTGACCCCTCATGAGTGGTCCCTCAACCAGGCAGTAGCAAACAAGATATTCAGCCATTGGGGCCAAAATTGTTGCAAACTTTTTGCCTCTCCCCTGAATTTCAAGTGCAGCAAGCATTTTGCTCTGATCCCCCTTGAAGGGGGAGTCACCGAGGGATGTTCTAGTCCACAGTTTGCCCTCAGGTCTCCTTTATGCTTACCCTCCACTACCATTGATCCCAAAAGTTCTACAGAAAGCCAGCAGGTAGAAGAGTTCCTTAATCCTCATTTCCCCTTTCTGGCATCACCAGGTGTAGTTTCCATTTCTTTGGTTTCACCTCAAGTTTCTGCCCTGGTTCGGGATCCCATACAGGATCTCATATCCAACCTGTCAGAGATTCCTGATCTCCACGCCCTCAAATTAACCACATGGTTTGTGCAGTTCCAGTAATTGTAAGAAAGTACAAGTCAGGCTAGCTCCCTCTGTACATGACATTATTCTGGCCTGTGAGAGAGCTTCCACCAAAAAAGTCCAACAATAGTAAGTGGAAGAGGTTCTCTGGGCGTCTAAGGAAAATATTGGGGTGGGAGGTTGGCATAATGGTTAAAGTGTTTACCTTGCAGACACAAGGTGCAGGTTTTAATTCCCACTTGTGGTAATTGGCTAGGCTTAAAATGGCCCACAAGGGCAGTTAGCCTAGTACTAATCTATAAACCTTTTGATCCTTTCTCAGCACCCACAGCATCTGTTGTCCTTTTCCTTGACACTCTTTGAAAGAGGCGCTAGTTTCTCCACCATCAAACTCCAACTGGCTGCCATATCCAATTTTCACACTGAGAAGAGAAATTCAATCCTTTTTTTTTTTCCAAACTATGTGAGGCCTTCATGAAGGGAGTGTTTCGTCTTAGACCTCCAATTAAAAATTCCTCTCCCCCTTGGGATTTCACAATGGCACCCACAAGCTTTTTGAACTGGCAAACTCTTGTGACGTAAAATATCTTTCTTGGAAAACTATCTTCTTTGTAGCTATTACTTCCGCTAAGAGAATATCAGAGCTTCAAGCTGTGTCAGCCAAACCTCCCTGCATCATTTTTCCCAAAGATAGTTTCCTTAAGAACAGACCCTTCCTTAATGCCTAATGTGGGTACAGAATCTAACATTAACCAGTCAGTCCAGTTGCTGTTTTTTCCCCCAGCTTTTCAAACAAAGGTGAATACCTTTTACACCTCCTGGACGTTCACAGGCAATTGCTTTTTTGTCTATACAGAACAAAGAGACACAGGAAATCTGATCAGCTGTTTGTCTCCTTTTCGGCAAGCCAGTCAGGACAGGCAGTTTCAAAAAAATCACTTTAGCGAAATGGATAAACTGCATTTCATTAATTTACTCTGAGAAGAGGTATAGACTTGCCCTGGCCCCAGGGCTCATTCCACTAGGCCTATGGCTACTTCATCTGCCTTTGCATCTAGAGCATCTATGGATGAAATTTGTGCAGCAGCCACTTGGTCTAAGACTCGCACCTTTGTTGCACATTATAAGCTAGATGTTATTAACAGGGGCAGGGCAACATGTGGCTCAATTGTGCTCCAGCACATCCTTTCTTAAGGGCCACCCAGGAATTACGTAGTTGGGGACTCTGACCCATTAGTGAGGAGGAATGAAAAGGACATCAGATTGAAAAGTTATGTACTCACCGTAACTAGGTATCTGTGTTGTCCATTTTCATTCCTCCTCGCATCCTTTCCATCCATTCCCTGGCCCTGGTGCCTTTGTGAAGTGCTTGGAAGACTTTGGAAACCACAGGTTCCAGGTTTGAGCCTCAGCTACCTTTTTCTGTATATTGTGGTAACATCTTTTATTTATAGGGCAGCAAACTTGATCTGGGGAGTTGAGGATGGTATGGTGCATTATTGGTAGAGGGAGGAGCTTGAGACTCTGATCGTAAGTCTTGGAAAGCGCCCAAGTAGGATCCAATGTCGGATCTGAGACCCATTAGTGAGGAGGAATGAAAATGGACAGCACAGATACCTAGTTACGGTAAGTACATAACTTTTCATTACTATAGATAGGCATTGCTGTGTTTCCCAGGACACAGGAATGTTGTATAACTTTAAAACAGATAAAGGTATGTATTGTCACCAGCACAAGAATGTAGCATCACCAATACAAGTATGACTTGTCACTGTTTATTTTAAAATCATGCTTAAAGTTTTGGTACAAGTTATATGCTGTAGGCTAAAAGGTCAGTGCAACATGTGAAACAGTCATTCCTTTAGATTATATGATGATTGACATTTTTTATATAATAGAGCTTTGCTGCATTCTTGCTATTAATAAAGGTGTATATTCTTGAATGTAAAAGTTTTTGTTTGCCAAAAGAACAAAATAATTCACTGTTTTGGTTTCTTAATGTGTTTGCATGGGATCATATTAGCTTGTAATAAAATTATGACAAGACAAACTCTGTTGGCAGTATTGCTTCATGAAGATATACACCTTACCGTCACTATACATGGTGAAACAAACAGTCAAGGATAAAATATTAATATTTAAAACTTACTGATGATATCATATTAAAATATATGTTTGGTTAACTACAAAGTATTTTATAACACTACAAAGAATAGTAAAAGACTACTGAATTATGTTTAGTATCAGTATAAAGTAAACAAATCTCTAAATTAGCAGATGTTTATGCTAAGCAAAATTACACAAGGTCAGAAGAAGCTTCCCAGAAGATAAAAATTTACATGATGTTCATCGTGTTTCACTGTTGCAGTCATTACACTTGGGTTATCCTGCTGGCAGGCTACCCGCAGTCGGCCCGAGTTCCAAAGTCTAGGTCCGGCATCGGTTGCTGTCATCTCTTCCCTGACGTCAGTGCGCCAGGGGTATAAAAGATGCTACCAACGCCATTTTCTTCAGTCTTTCTTGCCACACGGTGCCCGAAGCAAAAACAGTTCGCAAGTGCCGGTCGGCCGACTCCTGAGATTTTTGAAATCGAGTTTCAGAAACAAAGTCTTCAATAAAGCTAAGTACCCCATTGGGGAAACTTTTTCTTGCTCCAGACCGATGTCAGTAAAAGTTAATAATTGTATTTCTTGTGGGAAGCAAATACCTCATAAGGACTTTCACTCTTACTGTATTCCTTGCCTAGACCCTGACCACGACTTTACTAGTTGTCGGTTTTGTGCTAGATTCAACAAACACACTATTAAGCATCAGTTTGATTTTGCTTTACATTACTTTGGCCGAAGGTTTAACTGTATAATGCCGTCGGAACAACCGACGACCGGAATTCATAAAAACGCAAAGACAAAGTAAAGGACAGGCATCCCAGGTCCAAAACCGATGACGAAGCCTCTTCTAGGCCAGTCGCCAGTTCTCAGTGAGGCGCTTTCGCAGCCCCTGACACCTGCTACCTCAGAGCCACAGGCCGTATCCGACACCCACGTGGAGACACCTAGGCCTGTGGAAACTCAAGGTATTGAGCCTGCGGAAACTATTCCCTCAGATGGGTCCGGAGCCACTGAGCAGGCATCTGCTTCTGAGGGTGTTTTCAGACCTTCACAGCTTACTATAAAGTCCACTGCAGGAGCCAAGGCAAAGTCAAAAACACAATTAAAGACAAAGAAACAAGTACAACATTCTCCTGAACAGTCAACCATGCCAAAGAAACAGATGCTTAAAATGACCGAAGACCTAATTACTTTGATCAGGGGTTCCCATCCCCCTTCTGATAAAAGGCCTAGGCAAGACACTGACTATGATTCCTCTGACCAGGTTTCTATTTCCTCTGATTCCTCTTCAGATCAGGGATATTCTCTCCCTCCCTATGAGGACTTTGATGCAGAAGAATCCATACCTTCAGCCTCTCCACCTGAGGATTATTCTTTTGGGGAAACCCTGCACACCATGAGGGAGCATTTCCATTGGGAGAGCCAGGATTACTCAGAATCCAAGAAAAGGCTCAGAGCCTTTCTTTTATTGCCTCAGCACAGGCCCCTGGCTATTCCCCCTGTGCTTGATATTGTTGTTGATGTTTCCTCTGAATCTAGTCTGTCTCCTGATTCTTTACCCCCTGCACCAGTCAAGCCAGACAGGTACTACAGGGTCCCTGACTCTCATAAATTTCTTTACAAAAACCCTGCTGCGGACCCAGAAACAATTTCTCAGGGTCCCAAAGGGGTTAAGGCTTCCGCTGCTAAAAACCCTGTCCCCTCTGATAGGGATTCCAGAGCTCTGGATAGATGGGGGAAAAAGTTTACACTTCTGCTACTTTAGCTATAAGAGCTTTAAATTGCCAGTTTCACATGCTTAAATACCAGCAGTACCTCATGTCTTTATTAAAACAGAAAATGCTTACTAATTCAGAAAGTTCTGACAGTAAGGAAATGCAGGATTTATTGCATGCAGCTGAACAAGTGGGAAAGCATACTCTGCGATGTGGTTTTGATTCATTAGAGGCTTCTTGTAGAGCCGCAGTTACAGGCTCTGTCATTTGAAGGCATGCTTGGTCGAAAGAACAAAGTTTTCCTGAACATGTTAAAGTAAAATTATTGGATGCTCCACTACAGCATGATACTTTGTTTGGTGTTAAGGCCGAAGAGGTGTTAAAGAAAATGGAGGATAAAGCAAAATCAATGCAGACAGTAAAGGATTTCTTACAAGTTCAACCACCTAGGTTTAGCAGAAACTGGCCTTCAAAAAGTTGGTCATTTCCAGTGTCAGACAGGCCACAAAGAGGCAGATGCAGACACCCAAGAGGCAGATCTCAGCCCCAAGGCTCCTACAGACCTAAACAATGGGGTGCTTCAGCCCCCAAAGGAGGAGAAGACAAGTCACAGCCTTATAGGAAACAGTCCGAATGACTTCCCTCTACAAATGCCGAGCACTTACCTTTTGGCAGCACCCCTAGGGGGAAAGCTAGCACTTTTCTCACAAAATTGGCACATAATCACCCAGGACAAATGGGTACTGAATATTGATGTTCTTCATTCCACATTGCTGCAGTCCTAACTATTGGGTAGTCCGCTGTCCAGTCAGCCCGAATACCAAAGTATATGGCTGACGTCGGTCAGGGCGCATTAGACTGACGTCAGTACGTCAGGGTACTAATGCTCATGACCGACGTCATATCCTCAGTCTTTTTTGCCGCATGGTCCGATGCAGAAGCAATTTTGCGAGTGCAGGTTGGCGTTCTGAAAGTTTCTGAATTCAGAGTTTCAGACCGAATCAAAGTTGGCTAAGTACCCCGTTGGGGAATATTTTGGTTTTTTCTTGCCTCAGTATTTAACCGGATGTCAAAAATGTATGGACACAGCACTGCCAGGATTTGGACACTGTCATTCAAATAATACCTTGCATTCAAAAGGAATTTTTGTGGTGGGCTCAGGAATGTCACCTAAACAAGGGACTCTCTGTGACCCGGCCAGAGGCGAGTCAGATTCTAACGACAGATGCCTCAGACATTGCTTGGGGAGCTCATCTAAATGGAAAGTGGATACAAGACAAGTGGCCTGCCAAACTACAGCATCTACATATCAACATGAAGGAGATGTTAGCAGTCCAGTTTGCATTAATGGCGTTCAAGGAATTACTTCTTCCAGGGCAGGTGTTGATTCTAACAGACAACACAACTGTCATGTGGTACATCAACAAACAAGGGGGAACGCATTCTTACCCATTGTGCAGGCAAGCAATGATTTTATGGGAGACTGCGCTCAGCTTGCAATTAACTCTTCAGGCAAGGTTTCTGCCGGGAGCACAGAACTCCTTAGCAGATGTGTTAAGCAGACAAATCATGGATCCCCACGAGTGGAAACTGGATCTTCATGTATTTCAAAAATTGACAGTGTCATGGGGAACTCCAGACATAGATCTGTTCGCTTCTCCACTAAACCACCAGCTGCCAAAGTTTTGCACAAAGAGGTTTCATCACACAGCTTGGAGAGTGGATGCTCTTTCTTTCAGTTGGAAAAATCTTCATGTGTATGCGTTTCCACCTCTGCCTCTTCTTCCAAAGGTGCTTCTAAAAGTCAGACAAGACAAGCCAAGGATGATTTTAATAGCTCCAGATTGGCCTCGGCAGCACTGGTACCCATTACTGAGAAGTTTGGTAAGGAAGCCTCCATGGCCTTTACCCTTGATTCCGCACCTGTTGTCTCAAAGAGACGGCCACCTGCTCAATGTCAAGCTTCACTCTCTTCATCTAACAGCCTGGCATATTCTGTTTTGAAAGACAGCAGGTCTCAACTTCCTCAACAAGTTTTAAATGTGATTATGGAAGCCAGGAGACCTAGTACAAGGAAAGTGTACGCAGAAAAATGGAAGAGATTTTTATTTTGGAGTGCAGCAAACAATTTGGAGATTTCTGAGCCAAATTTGTGTGTGGCTCTTCAATATCTTACTGAGTTACTGGACAAAGGTTTGTCTTTCTCTTCCATTAAGATTCATGCTGCAGCAATTTCAGCTCACTATGATTGTGACCCACCATTGTTTTCGCATCCTTTGTTCAAGCAATTTCTTAGAGGGGCAAAGAATATAAGACCCCACGTGAGCTCCTACTCCTGCTTGGGATCTCAATTTTGTGTTGGAGAAACTTACTCTACAACCTTTTGAGCCTCGGCTACTGCTGAATTGAAATACTTGTCATGGAAGACTGCTTTTTTGTTGGCCATTACTTCTGCAAGAAGGGTTTCTGAGTTGCAGGCCCTTATGGCAGTGGAGCCTTTTTTGATTTTTCATAAGGATAGGGTATCTTTACGCACTAATCCTTCCTTTATGCCTAAGGTGGTTTCTAGTGTGGCTTTAAACCAAACTATTCATTTGCCTACCTTTTATGCAGATCCCCAAAATAAAGGGGAACAGATTTTGCACACTTTAGATGTACACAGGCAATTGCGTTATTATTTGAGCAGGACTAAGGATTTTAGGCAGTCTCAGCAGTTGTTTATTTCTTTTGCTTTGAGTTCAAAGGGCAAGCCTGTGTCTAAACAAACTATTTCTAGATGGATTGGGTGTTGCATTGCATTTTGTTATTCCCATCATGGCAAGGAGATTCCAGCTGGGATTAGGCCTCATTCCACTAGGGCTACTGCCACTTCAACAGCATTTCTAAGGGGTGGCAACAAAGGATATTTTGGAGGCAGCTACTTGGAGTTCAGTGCATACTTTCTCTAAGCATTATCACCTTCCTCTCTACTCTAAGTCTAGGGCTGGTTTTGCCACAGCTATTTTGCAAGGCATGTTGTCAGTTCCTGCTTCCTTATGATTTGCCAGCCTCCCTTACCTCTGCTTTGGAATTCTACCCAATAGTTAGGACTGCAGCAATGTGGAATGAAGAACATAGTACAGTTTTGTACCTACCATAAATGTAGATGTTCGAGGATCCACATTGCTGCAGTCCAATTTACCCTCCCTCCTTCCCCTCTGTGTTTAGGGGTGGCTGTGTAGGTGAAGTTATATTCTGCTGTTTTTGTATATATTGTACATATATATTTTGGTGCAGGTATGTTGGGAATTTTTTGGTTTTTGGCCTTATCTTTTCAGGGTCTTCTGACATCTGGGGCAAGAAAAGACCGAGGATATGACGTCGGTCATGCGCATTAGTACCCTGACGTACTGACGTCAGTCTAATGCGCCCTGACCGACGTCAGCCATATACTTTGGTATTCGGGCCGACTGGACAGCGGACTACCCAATAGTTAGGACTGCAGCAATGTGGATCCTCGAACATCTACATTTATGGTAGGTACAAAACTGTACTTTTCTCAGGATTACAGGTTCCACTTTCACACCCTTCCAAAATCAAAAAGTATGCCGGACCTGCCACAAAACCAATGGGCAGAGGCACAAAAACAAATTACTGCTCTCATGGACATGGGAGCTAAAGAGTACCACAGCAAGAACAAGGACAAGGATTTTACTCAAGACTTTTCCTAGTACCCAGAAAGGACAGAGCCTGGAGACCAATACTGGACTTGTCAATCCTAAATACTTTCCTGGATGTTCCAAAATTCAAAATGTTAACACTCCAACAACTTCTACCCATGCTGGGCAAAAAGGCTTGGCTATACTTTGGACCTCAAGGAGGCATACCTGCATGTCCCTATCAGACAGTCTTGCAGAAGATACCTCAGATTTATAGCTGGCTCAATGCATTATCAGTTCTCTGCACTGCCCTTTGGCTTATCTACTGCACCCAGGGTCTTCACAAAATGCCTGGCACCAGTAATTGCTTTTTGCAGGCAGAGGAATTCAAATATATCCCTACTTGGACGACTGCCTTATTCAAGCAGAGAGCAAGGACATTCTTCTAAAGCATCTGACGTTTGTAAAAAGACTACTAATTTGCCTAGGGTACACAGTAAACGAAAAGAAATCAAAACTAGTGCCCTCACAAGAGATAATATTCCTGGGTGCAAGCTTAAATACAACTGCCCAGATGGCTTATCTCACGAAAGACAAGCAAAGGCAACTGATTCATTACTTTCAAATGATGGCAACAAAGACCCAGCTCCCTGCAAGAAAAATTCTGCAGGCCCTGGGCTTCATGGCATCCTGCATTCTACTAATTCCATATGCAAGACTGCATATGAGGAAACTACAATGGTATCTAAAAAGTGTTTGGACTCAACATTGCCACAGCCTGGAAACAGTAACTTTAATTCCCTGCCTACAACAGGAGTTTCGATGGTGGTCCCAGGCCTGTCACCACAACAAGGGACAGCCTTTCACCTTACCCACAGCCAGGCAGACAATAACAACGGATGCATCGGATTATGCCTGGGGGGCACATATGGCAGGAAAATCTATTCGGGGCTCGTGGCCCAAGGAACAAATGCACCCTTCACATCAATCAAAAAGAGATGCTAGCTGTACAGAATGCCCTGACAGCTTTCAAGGACCTACTACATCCAGGACAGCTACTAATAAAGACAGACAATACCACAGTTATGTGGTACATAAACAAGCAAGGGGGCACACATTCCTACCTCCTCTGCAGGCAAGCCATGACTTTGTGGAACACAGCACTGACTTATCAAGTACATCTGCAGGCACAATTCCTGCCAGGAACAAAAAATACACTGGCAGACGAACTAAGCAGAAATCTCATGGATCCTCACGAATGGAAACTAAATCCACAGGTGTTCAGTATGATAACAAAGAAATGGGGGCACCCAGACATAGATCTTTTTGCCTCCCCGCACAACTGCCAACTACAGAAATTCTGCACAAGAACTTATCACTCACAAGCATGGAAAGTGGATGCTCTATCATTCAGCTGGAAAACCCTGACAGTTTATGCCTTTCCTCCACTGCCTCTTCTTCCCAAGGTGCTCCTAAAAGTCAGACAAGAGAGGCCAAAAATTATCCTGATTGCCCCAGACTGGCCACGCCAGCACTGGTACCCAGTCCTAAAGAGCTTGTCTCAAGGCCCACCCTGGCCTTTACCTCAAATTCCTCATCTTCTGACTCAACAAAACAATCAGATTCTGCACAGTCAACTCAGAACCTTAAATCTGGCGGCATGGCAGATAACGTAGCCACTCAGACCGTAACACTCTCTAAAGCTGTTATGGATGTCATTTTAGAAGCCAGGAGGCCCAGCACTAGGAAATCTTATGCAGAAAAATGGAAGAGAATCTGTGCTTGGAACCAGGCACAAGGGCTCGAACCACTTGTTCCAAATATACCTCAGATTTTGCAATACCTGACTGAGATGCTGGACAAAGGCGTATCCTTCTCATCTATTAAGATCCATGCCTCTGCCATTTCAGCTCATTACAATACGGAACCTCCTATTTTTTCACATCCACTACTAAAGCAGTACCTCAGAGGGGCAAAAAACATAAGATCCCCAAGGAGAGCACCAGTACCAACTTGGGATCTCAGTTTTGTTTTAGAAAAAACTCACACTGCCTCCTTTTGAACCAGCCAGCACAGCTGATCTAAAATCCATATCATGGAAAACTGCTCTGCTCCTAGCGATAACTTCAGCAAGAAGAGACTCAGAGTTACAGGCATTAATGGCTGTGGAACCTTTCATCAGGACAGGGTTTCTCTTAGGACAAACCCAACATTCATGCCAAAAGTGGTCTCCAGTGTAGCCTTGAACCAAACCATTCATTTACCTACTTTCTACCCAAATCCCCAGAATAAAGGGGAGGACTTCTGCACTCTTTGGATATACACAGACAGCTACGATTCTACTTGGACAAAGCAAAAGCTTTCAGAAAAACTGAGCAACTGTTTGTAGCCTATGCTGCAGGATCACAAGGAAGGCTTATTACAAAGCAGACAGTTTCAAAATGGATAAGCCACTGCATCCGCTTCTGTTATGCACAACATGGCAAATCAGTGCCTAAGGGCATTAGGCCTCATTCTACCAGAGCAGCAGCCACTTCAGCAGCTTTTCTCAGAGGAGTACCAGCCAAAGACATTTTAGAAGCTGCAACCTGGAGCTCAGTGCATACTTTCACTAAGCACTACCACTTACCTCTATACTCTAAATCCAGAGCAGGCTTTACCACTGCAGTTCTGCAGGGCTTGGTAGCCTCTCCAAATCCAATTTAGATCCAGCCGCCCTACCTCAGCTTTGGGATTCTACCCAAGTGTAATGACTGCAACAGTGAAACACGAACATAGTACAATTGTGTACCTATCATAAATGTAGATGTTCGAGTGTATTCACTGTTGCAGTCCAGGTTACCCACCCACCATCCCCCTTTTCATTGCTGGGACTTTTCTGTACTTCTCAACTCTAGACAACCTGTGTGGTGTATTTGCTTGTAGATGAAGGAAATATTTATAGTAATATATGCATGTTTTTTGGCATAATTTTATTTTTCCAGCCTTCCTATGTGGGGGCACCTGATATCTGGGGCAAGAAAAACTGAAGAAAATGGCGTCTGTTGCAACTTTTATACCCCTGGTGCACTGACGTCTGGGAAGAGGCGACAGCAACTGACGCCGGACCAAGATTTTGGAACTCGGGCCGACTGCGGGTCGCCTGCCAGCAGGATAACCCAAAATGTAATGACTGCAACAGTGAATACACTCGAACATCTACATTTATGGTAGGTACACAACTGTACTTTTTGACTGTCCTGAATTATCACCGTTATGTCCAGATAATGAAACAATAAAATGTAAGGTATATTCAGTGAAACCGTTTGCACAGGGACAACTGCATGAAAAGGTAAGTACCACCGTTTGGCCAATTGTCAGGAAATCTGGTACTGGCATTCTCTGTGAGTTTATAAAAACTTTGCCTAAAGTGTAGTTCATACTGGAAGTAATGTATATTTTGAGTTCAAAGTCTCAGTTACTTCCAAGTATAGTCTCATTAACACCTGTATAATATTTATAGCTTACTAATATCTTTCTCTTGAAAATTGCTTTAGCAGTAAAGTGTGTAAATTGCATTCCTGTAAAGCTGAAATCCACACAATGTTACTGCAAGTAAACAAACTGTACTCAAATCTGTGTAAAACGTGACCAGTGGCATAATGTTTACTGTACAGAGTTTGCTGGTAGAAAAAATAGTACATGTGTAATAACTGATAGCAAATGCTGGTTTAATACACCTTGCTTCAGTAAATATATTGGAAAATAATAAGAATAAAAGTTATAATAATAAAATAAAAATAATTATAATAATAATAATAAAATGTAGTAACTGTGTCTGTGTGAAAGCTGTAACAAATAGTGTTTTAGTTGGCAACAGTGTATTAAAAAGACCACAGTAGATTAACAAATTGTTCCAGACCAGCTATTTCAAATATATTCACAGAAAGAATCCATTTGACTCCTAAACAAAATCCAGTAGGTCAGTCTTTAAAAGATAGAAACTTTACCAGGAGTGGTGAGAAGCATCCTGTATACTTAATAATTTGCTGATTTTTGTGTATGCATTTAATATAAGGCCATGTCAAACATATAAGGCCATGTCAAACCCTGATTTGATGAATATGCTTCACCTCAAAAAATCTAGATCCCTCAGAACCACAAGGGCGGGAGACTTGAACCTTGACACGGTTATTAATAGAACGTGCTGGAGGGACAGATTCACCACCCAAAGACTCCCTATGCTGTGGAACAAAATCCCGGTACATGTGAGGCAGAGCACCTCGCTGGCCTTGTTCAAGAGGAATCTTGACCAATGGATGGGGGATCGCAGATATACCCCAGGGATTACTTCAGTGTCACTGCTTGACAGAGGCACAGCAAAATAATAGGCATAGTTTTATTCAAACTAAAGGGGTGGCGAAAGCCAAATAACTATGGGCTAGGCTTATAAATGCCCTTGGGCAGATAGCCTAGTACGAACCTATGAATACTTAAAATCATTTATAGACTAAGATTATTGTAACATAACATCATAGCTGTTATATGCTGCTGCTTGACATTTTATTAATTTAAACTGAACTGCACACAGTTGTTTTTAATATAATGTAAAATTAGTCTGTTCTATTAGTATGCAGCAAAGCATTAGATTAATCACACATTTACTTAGACAGGATTTGTCAGTTAACATTGCACAGGGCCTACTTATAGATCAGCTGATAAAAATGTTTTGTTTTTGTTCAGTGCTCGCCTTTAACTGACACGTGGTAGGTTATGCAGTGCTGTAAATTATCATTGCGTTAAATTTGAGTTTCTTATTTTATTGCATGCCTTACACTAGTGTTTACCCTCTTTTACAAGATTGCTTTGGAACTTTATTATGCTTTCATATCTTGGTTTCCTTCCTCCAGGAGACCCCTAAAAAGTTTAACAGGCCACCTTCCACTTTTTTTAAACACCTTTATTGAATTATCACTTGTGACATAGACAAATTTACATTTATATAAAAGCAATAAAACTGTATTAACAAGTACACATTCACAAACATTATACTTCACTTGTATTGCTATATGTCCTGTAACCCAAGCAACATTGCATAAATTATTCAATTCCTGCCCCCCCCCCCCCTTTTTTTTTTTTTTAAACAAGAAACATTTTTATTAAGTCATCACTTAGGATACAGGCAGTCGTACATTTATATAAATGAAAATTGTCCACAACAAAACAGTTCTAGTTGCCAGCATTTTATTTCACAAACCCTACCGACACATTCCCAGTTGCAAACATTACACATCACTTATCTACCCAATTATTTTTATTCAGGCATTACATGGGTCATTTAAATCCTACCTTCTTTTAAACCTCATTACTCCCTTGTATGTATTATTCCAGAATTTCCATTTTTTCCTATGTAGTCGTCCACCTTCCACTTCTTCCTCCGTTAGGTCCTCCCGAAGTCTTTCCGAGGCAGATGTGGTTAGGGTGATGAGAAAATTCCTCAGAACACAGATCCATATGGGGGTCTTGTTGGCTGCATCTCCCATCAGATTCGTAAGCCTTAAACCTTTAGCCCAGTCTGTTATTTTTCCTTCTCCAATTAGACATGCCATTTCAGAGCCATCTGATTCAATATCCCCAAAAGCTGCATTGGAAAGCTTGGCTCGGACTTCTCCCTTGGAGCTGAGAGTTGGGGAGGTCCTTGGATCGTCTGCGCAGAGAGTCTTTGCTCTGTTGGATTGTCCTTTGCTTCTTCTGGTCCTTCCTCCAAGGTGGTGGAGAGGGTTTTCTCTTTCCCCGGAGTAGTTTTGACTCTTGTGCCATTGGATCCAATTTCTGTTCCCTCTTTGGATCCTGTGTCTTGAGTCCACTCATCCTACACCTCCTCACTGACAACCAGCCTGTATGAACTTCCAAGCTGTTCCCACTAGGGAACACCCTGCTTCTTCCAAGACCTCTCCAGAACACCCCACTTAATAGGATCCTCAGAAGAGGTCGTGCAAGAGGAGGCACTTGCATTCCCCACAGGAATCCCTCACAGAAGACACTGATTTTGATGAAGGGGAAGAGTCCCCTAGAACTCCACCTGATGATGTCTCATTTGGAGACATCTTAGAGATCCTTCAACAGAAAGGTGATTGGTCTTCCCATATCCCTCCCCATGAGGAATTTGTGTTCTTGGAAGCCTTCGTATCTGGACCATTTACATCTTAGGTTACACCCCCTGCAGATTAGCTTATAGACCTTGTCTCTTGCAGGGCAAGGAAGGAACTGGACTCCATGAAACCAGTCCCCAAATGCATGGACAAAATTTTAAGTGCCCCCTCTGACAACACTGGAACAAGGGAATGTCTGTAGATGCCATGGTTGTTGCCGTAGCCACTAAAAAGGAGCTGGCTGATCAGAGCTCCACTGTCCATTCCCCTTATAGGGAGTCTAGAGCATTGGACAGGTTTGGGAAAAGAATGTATGCTTCAGCGACCTTTGCCGTACAATCGCTGAATTACTTGGCAGATTTCACTGGGATACAGAGGGACTTAGTTAAAGAACTATCTAACTCTATCCCTGGGTCCATGTCCACAGAGGTTTAAAATTCTTTTTCCTCATGACTGGCCATCCTGCATTCCATTACAAACACGTCCATGATGTTAATCTTATCTTGCACACAGCTGAAGGTTCCTCACAGGTGGCTGGTTCAGGCATAGCCATTAAGAGACATGCCTGGATGAGGCTGTGCAGTTTTGCAGAGCCCTTCAAGGGGTCATTCATCAACACTCCATTTGATGGAGCTTCTTTGTTTGGGCCAACCGTTAGGGACACTTTCCCACAGTGAGAAAGATAGAAGGCCCTTGTCTGCTGTGGGAATCTGCTTTTTTGCCCCACACAGACCTTTTTGTAGGAATCAACATGGTGGTAAAAAGATGTGGTTCTGGAAATCTCAAGGACCTTTCCAAGAGTCAAGTAGAGATGTTTCCCCCCAGAGGGAGAGGAGGAAGTAGCTGTAATGGAAGATGCCAAGCTTATGGCAAAAGTCCACAGAGTCAAGGGTCTCGAGATTCCTTCTCAGAAAGTTCCTTTCAGTGCTCCTGAAAGGTTGCCAGACTGTCCCTGTCTGGAGGCAGTTGGGGAGTGCTTATTCTTGCACCTAAAAGCCGGACAGCCATCATAAGAGTCATGGGTGCAAAGGATCTTATCTAGAAGATATTTCATTCCCTTTTTGCAAGTTCCCCAAAGGAAAAGAAAATTTCTCCCTGAGGGAAAGGTTAGTTTGCTTTTTATTTGTTGTATTACTTTATTGCCTGTTTCTATTTAGAATACTGTGATTTGTTTTATTTACCTTGTGTTTTACTTGTATTCTGTTTTAACTGCATATTAAAACTTGAAAAGCGACCACAGCTCTGTCTCTTGTGATTCAGGCAGATATTTTTTCCCTACCCTCCCACTCGGTTACTGTAGTGTTCTTAAACACCACTGTCTTTCTAGTTGCCTTCCCCTTATGTTAATTTGATCATATATCTCATTTTCTCTCTGTTTTTACTGGCTTGTGTGAGTAAGCACAAAATTATCATTTTGTGAAATCACTCCCCTTCAACTATTTCAATTTATTGGCCATCCTACTTTATTCCATAGTACCAGAATACAAAAGGGACCACCCCCTTTCAATCTATCTTGATGTTTTAAAAATAGTGACTCTCCACTAAAACTTAACTTTTTAGACAGGTAAAACTTGAGTTACCTGCTTTCACATCTAACTCCTGTAGTGCACACTGCAGTGTTTAGGATAGACCATTTTTTTTATCTTACCTTTAAGCATCCCTGTGACTAGCACTTGCTTTAAAACCTGCTGGAAAGCACTAGGAAGTCTTAAACTGATACAAGCATTCAACTCTCCTTGTTAGTAAGGAGAAATTATTCGTAGGCACTAAACAGTCTATAATTGCAAAGCACCTTGCTAACGTAAGGGAAAACAGCTCTTGTACTTAAAAAAAAAAAAAAAAAAAAAAAAGCACCAAACCAGGCATGTCCAAGGGTCAGCTTCCGATGATTTCTCCTGTCCACCTGGTGTATCTGGGCATACTGGGGCAATGCAGCAATTGCCTCATGTACACAAACAACCCTCTCCTCCTACCACCACAACCTGCGAGAGATGCACTTACATAGCCAAACTGGAAGCAAAGCTCTCTCCACCCAAGATTGTGCTAGACAGTCAAGAGGAGAAGGTTACCACCCACACTACACCTCAAGCAACACATAGCCCTTCTAAACCCACACCACCAACACCCACACATAGCAACACTAAACCCACATATGTGGAGGCCCTTAACAGTAACCTGCCCAAGCAACAAGGACCTCCGAAGCTGAAACGCAAACAAACACCAATCACAACCAAAGTGTCACATAGCTCACAGCATCAGTGTGCAACCCAACAACAGCCCCTAAGGCAAGACAACATACCCAACACTTTTGTCATAGGTGACTCAATAGTAAGTCACACTGATATCCCACTCACCAGGCTGAACAAGGAGAAAATTAGTCAATTGCCTGTTGGGTGCCAGGATCTGCCACATAACACATGCACTCGAGTCACTCCACAAAAAGTACAAATTTGACTCTATCATTGTCCATGTTGGAGTGAATGACTTGAGACATACCTCCTTGGACTACATGAAAAGAGACATGGAAGAGCTCTCGGATGATGTGGCCCAGGCAGGTATGACCCTAGCCCTGAGTAGCATCCTGCCTTCGCGCAGAATGATACCACAGTATAAGGACAAAATGATTGACTTCAACAATTAGCTAAGCTTCTGGTGTCATTCAGAGGGGATCCAGTATCTGTCTGCCTAGGACGACATGATCGACAGACCATGATGCTTTGTCAGAGATGGCCTGCATCTTTCGCCCCTAGGATTCAGGTTACTAGCTAAGGCTCTTGCCACCTCTATAGTGCCTTTTTTAGGCAAAGTGCAGAGGACAAAACCACCGCCATAACCGGTATAAGCATGCAATATCTGAAGGTAATGATACTCAATGCTAGAAGTCTAAACCTCAGAATGCACTCTCTCGAGGCAGTGCTAAAAATGGAGAACATTGACATCTGTGCAGTAACTGAGACCTGGTTCAAGGCTCCAGAGAGCACCCCTGCAATACCAGGTTACAACTCTTACCAAATCTTTCGGCCACCAAACCAGGATTGAAACACTAAAGGTGGAGGAGTGTCCATATTCACCAGGGATATTCACACCAGGCTAGTTGCTCAACACAATGTGTTTGAAATTCTCCAGGTGCAACTAACACTAGGTAAGACTGCAGTCCAAATTGTAGCTTGCTACAGATCCCCCACCATGCCCCAAGATTCTCACTCTACACCTTCCTAAACATACTGGAAAATGTTAAGATACAACCAAACACCCTAATACTGGGTAATTTCAACTACCCTGTCATTAAGTGGGAAAACTACTCGTGTACCAACACTTTTGCCCAACGGTTCTTGGAATCCATAAATTCCAACGTCCTGGATCAACTAATCCTTAGTCCCACCAGGGGCTCCAATATCCTAGACCTGGTCATTACCAACATGGAAAATTGATGCTCCACAACTATGGTCACCCCCTCGTTGGTCAGGTATGACCATAAGCTACTCACCCTTGACATCCACATCCCACCCCCTCCCCCCAGTAAGGAAACCTCTGTAAAAAAACTTCTCCAAAGTCAACTTCATACTACTCAAGTCAAAAGTGACAAACTTCATGAAACCCATGCAGACGGGAACTGAAATTTCGACTGCTGAATCCTACACTAAGGCACTGTACGAGCACATCCACTCGTGCATGAATCGTGCCATCCCCAATAGAACCAAGATGCTGTCCTCCAAAATAAGGAAGCCAATCTGGAGGTCCATTGCCATAAACAAACTTTACAATAAAAGGAAGAAACTGTAGCAGAAAAGAGGAAAATCCCAGGATGCAAAAAAACTCCCTTACCAACCTCAGTAAGAAGCTGAGATCCCTCTTAAAATCCTCTAAAGCTAGTTACGAAAATAAAATTGCCAAAGATTCCAAAGACAACCACAAGGCATTCTATAGCTATGTCAAGAATCTAAATGGCAATGCTCAGATCTGCTCTGAGCTACAGAAGAATGGTATTAAATATACTGATCCCAAGGATATTGCCAGTGTCCTGGCAGATCGCTTCAGTGCAAACTTCACCCCCCCCAACCCCCAAAGGGCCCATCTCAATACTGGAAGATTGCCAAATTCCTGTAATAATGGCCACACGGGTAAAAAATGCACACTCGACATCCCAGGCTGTGTACTACATGAACTACAAAATGAACTGGCACCTCACCTAAGTGTCATGTTTAATCATAGCCTCACCTCAGGCTTCATGCCCTCTGAGTGACACACAGCTACAGTTATCCCACTCCACAAGGGGAGATCCACCTTGGTTCATAGGTAGGTACTAGGCTACTGGCCCTAGGGCCTGTATACGCCTAGCCAAAAAGGTACCCTGGCTTTCACCACCCAAGAAAATTATTTTCCTGTGCCCCTGTCAAGCAGAGCCATAGAAGTGATTCCCCGGGGTGAATTTCCTATTTCCCATCCAGTCATCAAGATTTTTCTTGAAGAGTGCTAATGAGAAGCTCTGTTTGACATAGATAGATAGTCTGTTCCAGAGTATGGGAAGTCTCTGGGACAGGAATCTACCCTCCAGCATGTTCTGTTTATTGTGGTGACAAGGTTTAGGTCCCTAGAGCTTGTAGCTCGGAGAGGTTGGGATTTCTTTAAGTGGAGCATGTCCAACAGCTCTGGGTTTGACATATCTTTGTATGTTAGGCAGAGATCTCCTCTGAGTAGGCGATATGCGACAGAGTAAAGCTGGAGTTTTTTGAGACTGTCTGCATAGGGCATCTGTTTGAGGCCAGTAATCCTCTTTGTGAGGTATTTATGCGACCTTTCCAGTTGTTGTAGATGTCTTGTGAGGTACATACCAAAAGGGGCGTTGTACTCTATAATGGGTCTAATGAGTGATGAGTAGAGGGGAACATTGACCTCTCTTTTTCTGGATGAGAAACCTTTTGTGATGAGATGTGCCACATAGAAGGATTTTCTAATCACTGTAGCGATGTGATTATCAAAGGAGAGACTACTGTCCACCTGTGTCCCAAGGTCTGTTATCACACTCAGTGTTAAGTATAGAATACCGCCTATGTGGTAGCTCATGGGTACAGAGTTTTTACCAAAGGGGAAGGCAATGCACTTTTTTGGCATTGAGCTTGAGGCCATTGCTTTAACACCAGGCATCTATCTCATTGAGGCCCTTTTGTAGGATGTCCACATCGTTTCGATTATGGCTTCTAGTTTACAGTCATCTGCGAACTTCGTTAGCCAAAGACCTTCTGTGTTAGCCTGTACTTCAGAGAAGTAGATACCAAACAGCAGAGGACCCAGGACTGAACCCTGTGGTACTCCACTTGTCACTGGTCTGAAGTCAGATTTGGAGTCTGTTACTTTCACAGTGTGGGTTCTGTCAGTAAACCAGTTGGCAACCTATCTTGTTGCATAGGGATTTGTACCTAGTTTAGTGAGTTTATCTATAATTCCAGAGTGGGGGATGGTGTCAAAAGCCTTAATGAGATCTAGATAAGCTGTGTGAACCACCTTACCCTCATCTATGGCTTTGGTGACTGCTTCAAAGAAGTCAATCAGGTTTAGGAGAAATGATCTGCCTTTCACAAATCCAAATTGTATGGGGTCCAGAGTTTTGTGATTACCAATGTCTTTGTTTATGAGTTCCATGATGATACATTCCATGGCCTTGCAGACCATACCAGGCTCGTCAGGCTAATGGGGCGGTAGTTCCCGGGGTCTGTTGTGGCTCCCCCTTTTTGCAGTGGGATAACCGTCGCAGTGCGTCATTCAATGGGCACAAATCCTGAGGTGAGGCTATGATTGAACATGGTACTTAGGTGGGGTGCCAGTTCATTCTGTAATGCAGCTTGGAATGTTGCCAGGTCTCGTGGATGCTGTGTTCTTGGCTTTGGAGAGTGAGGTTTTTACCTGTGCAGCCGTGATTACAGGAACTTTGCATTCTTCTGGTATAGAGATGGGCCCTTTAGGGGGTGAGAAGGGGGTAAAGTTAGCACTGAACCTATCTGCCAGGATGTTGCCAATATCAGTTGGTTTTGTATATTTAGTGCCATTGTGCTGTAACTCAGAGCAGATCTGAGTGTTGCCATTGAGATGCTTGACATAGCTGTAGAATGCTTTGTGGTTGTCTTTAGAATCAGTGGCGATTTTGTTTTCATAACTAGCTTTGGAGGATTTTATGAGGGATTGCAGCTTCTTACTGTGGCTAACCAAGGGAGTTCCTCCAATCATGGGATTTTACTCTTTTTTGCAACAGTTTCTTTCTTCTATTGTAGAGTTTGTTTATGGCAGAAGACCACCAGATTGGCTTCCTTTTTTTTGGAGGATAGCATCTTGGTTCTGTTAGGGCTAGCACAATCCATGCACTCGTGTAAGTGCTTATAAAGTGTATTTGTGTAGGATTCAGCAGTCGTTCCTCTATTGTCCATCTGCATGAGTGTCATGAAGTTTGCCACTTCTGTCGTAAGAAGCGTGAAGTTGGCTTTGGATAAATTTTTTACGGTTGTTTCCCTAATGGGTGGGGGAGGGATGTGGATGTCTGGGGTGATTAGCTTGTGGTCGGATCTGACCAACAAGGAATTGACCTCTGGTGTGGAACACCGGTCGCCCATGTTGGCAATGACCAGGTCTAGGATATTGCTGCCCCTGATGGTGGTGTGGATAAGTTGATCCAAGGCATTGGAATTTATGAATTCCAGAAAACATTGAGCAAAAGAGTTGGTACATGAGTAGTTTTCCCAGTTAATGGTGGTGTAGTTGAAATCACCCATTATTAAGGTGTTGGGTTGTACCCTAATATTTTCCAGTGTATCAAGGAAAGAGGAGTGGGAATCCTGGGGCATGGTGGGGGGTCTGTAGCAAGCTACAATTTGGATTGCAGTCTTGCCCAGAGTTAGTTGCACTTGGATAATCTCAGATGCATTATGCTGAGCAACTAGCTTGGAGGTGTGGACATCCTTAATGAATATGGACACGCCTCCGCCTTTAGTGTTTCAGTCTGGGTTAGGTGGCCGAAAGTTGTGGTATGAAGTATAGCCTGGTAATGCAGGGGTGCTTTCTGGAGCTTTGAACCAGGTCTCTGTCATTGCACAGCTGTCAATGTTCTCTATTTTAAGGAGTGCCTTGAGTGAGTGCATTTTGAGATAAGACTTTTAGCATTGAGTAGAATTACCCTCATATTTTGCTTGCTTGTACCTGTTACGGTGGTGAATTTGTCATTTGAACCTTGCCTAAAAAGGCACTATAGGGGTGGCAAGAGCCTTAGCTGGTATCCAGAATCCCAAGGGTGATGGGTGCAGGCCATCTCTCTGGCAAAGCATTGTGGTCTGTCAATCATGTCATCCCAGGCAGACAGATAGTGGATTCCCTTAAAATGACACCAGAAGCTTAGCCAATTCTTGAAGTCAATCATTTTGTCCTTGTACTGTGGTATCATTCTGGGTGATGGCAGGATGCTACTCAGGGCTAGGGTCATACCTGCCTGGACTACAAGATCGGAGAGCTCCTCCATGTCTCTCTTCATGTAGTCCAAGGAGGTACTTCTCAGGTCATTTACACCAACATGGACAATGACAGAGTCATATTTGTACTTGTTGTGGAGTGACCTGAGTGCATGCGTTATGTGACGGATCCTGGCACCCGACAGGCAGCTGACAGTAACTTTCTCCTTGTTTAGCCTGGTGAGTGGAACATCAGTGTGCCTGACTATAGAGTCACCTATGACTAGTGTTGGGTACGTTATGCCTTATGGGCTGTAGGTGAGTGGCGCACTGAGTTTGTTGGCTATGTGTCATTTGGGTTGTGTTGGGGGGTGAAGGTTGCTTGCATTTCTGCTTTGGAGGTCTTGGTTGTTTGGGCAGATTTTTATTGAGAGCCTCCGTGAATGTAGGTGTGTGTTTTGTGCTTCTATGTGTTTTTTTTTTGGTGGTGTAGGTTTTGAGGGACTATGTGATGAGTGCTGTGAGGTGCAAGTGTTTACCTTCTCCTCTTGACTGTCTAGTCCAGTCTTCGGTGAAGAGAGCTTTGCCCCTATCAGTCTGATGAGCCTGATTTGCAAGGCCATGGAACGTATTATGGAACTTTTAAACAAAGACATTGGCGACCTTCAAACACTGGACTCCACCCAGTTTGGGTTCGTGAAAGGCCGATCTTGTCTTCCGAACCTGATTGACTTCTTCGAATCAGTCTCCAGAGCCGTGGACAAGGGTAAGCTGGTCCACACAACCTATCTGGACCTCGCCAAGACCTTCGACACCATCCCCCACTCTGGAGTCATATATAAACGTACTAAGCTGGGCATTAATCCCTATGTCACTCGATGGGTTGCCAACTAGCTTACTGACAGAACCCACACTGTAAAAGTAGCCGACTCTAAATCCAGCTCCAGACAAGTGGAATACCTCAGGGTTCAGACCTGGGACCGCTCTTGTTTGGTATCTACTTCTCTGAAGTACAGACCAACACTAAGGGACTCTGGCTAACAAAGTCCGCAGATGACTGCAAACTAGGAGCCATTATTGAATCCCCAAATGATGTGGATATTCTACAAAAGGGCCTTACTGAAACAGATGCTTGGTGCTAGAGCCATGGGCTGAAGCTCAATGCCAATAAATGTATTGTCATCCCCTTTGGGGAAAAAACATGTACCCATGAATTACCACATAGGTGTCAGTACACTAAACACCAAAAGTGTGATAAGAGACTTGGGGACACAGGTGGACAGTGGTCTCACCTTCGTTAACCACATTGCCACAACAGTCAGGAAATCCTTCTATGTGGCACACCTCATCACTAAGGGCTTTTCATCCAGAAGAAAGGAGGTCATTGTCCCACTGTACTCTTCCCTCATTAGACCCATTATAGAATACAATGTCTCATTTGGTATGTACCTCTCAAGAGATCTGCAACAACTGGAAAGGCCGCAGAAGTACCTCACTAAAAGAATCGCAGGCCTAAAGCAGATGCGCTATGCTGACCATCTAAAAAAAACTCCACCTATACTCTGTTGCATATCGTCTACTCAGAGGCGATCTGTGCTTAACATACAAAGCCATGTCAAACCCAGAGCTGTTGGACATGCTACACTTAAAGAAACCCCAGTCCCTCAGAGACACACGCTCCAGGGATCTAAACCTTGTCATCAAAATGAGGAAAACATGCTGGAGGGATAGGTTCCTGACCCAGAGATTCCCAAGACTCTAGAATAGACTGCCCATGCATGTCAAGCAGAGCGCCACTTTGGACCTCTTCAAAAGGAACCTTGATGATTGGATGGGAGACAGGAAATTCACCCCGGGGATCACGTCAGTCGCCCTGCTAGACAGGGGTCCATGGAAGTAAATAATGTGGGAAGAAATATCCAGGGAATTGTTATGGTTAGGCTTGTATAGGCCCAAGGGTCGATAGCCTAGTACCAACCTTTGAACCTGTGTTCCACCCAATTAGAGGGAGTTGGCAGCTCTGGAGGTTCAAAAGTTGCTGGACAAAAGTGTCATCCAAGAACTCCTCCCAGACTAGAGAGGATCTGGAGTTTACTCAAGGTTCTTTTTAGTGCCAAAGGAAACGGGGGACCTGAGCCTCATTTTAGATCTCGGTTATCTATGCCAATTCGCAAAGAATTCCAAATTCTGGAAGGTCACTGTTCAGTCCATTCTGCCTCTACACCAGAAGAACAATTGGATGTGCTCTGTACATCTTCAACATGTGTACTATCACATCAAAATAAACAGGAGCTCTCGAAGATACCTACACTTCTGGCTGGGAGTCCGTCATTACAACTAGAGAGCACTGCCCTTTGGTCTCACCATAGACCCCGGGGTGTTCACCCAAATGCATGGTAGCAGTAGCAGCTTACTTAAGACTTCTTGAATTTGGAGTGTTTCCTTACATAGATGACTAGCTCTTTACCACACTGACCAGGCATCTTCTGGAAAGAGCCAGGGATTACTTCAGTTATCTCACTCCCTGGGAATTAGTCAGTCTGGGCAAATCACAACTTCAGCCAGTAAAAGTCTTGGAGTTTAAAGGGGCTTTCTAGATACAGTTTATTTTCAGGCAGAAGAGCTAGACAACTGAGTTATTACTTTGAAATCACGTCAGACAGATTTTTTTTCTCACCCTTCACCCCCAGCAAAAATGGTACTCAAAGTCCTAGGGTCAATGGCTGCTGCAACTACTTTAATTCCCACTGCTCATTTGCATATGAGAATTCTTCAGTGGACTCGAGCAGTGCAACGGTCTTTACTGACATCCCTTATGACATCCAATAAAATTCTCAGGTTTGTGAAAAACTCCTGCTGTGGTGGATACACTCTGAAGAGATTTGTCAAGGGTGCACATTCATTCTTCCCTCTCCGAATGCCACATTGACTACAGACGCCTCCAATTTTGGGTGGGGGGTATAACTTGCGACAGACCGTTCAAGGCACATGGTCCACAGAAGAGACCAGTTTGCATATAAATGTCCTGGGGATGAGAGCAGTGTTTCTAGCGTTGCAGGCCCTTCCATTAGGAACTATTGCTATTTAAACAGACAACATGTCACTTGTCTGGTACATAAATAAGCAGGCGGGAACCAGATCCTATCCCTTGTGCCAAGAAGCAGTGAGACTTTGGCAGTGGGCAGTCTCATCCATCTGCTTTCTGGTAGCTATGCACATACCAGGAAGGTCCAACATCTTAGAGGACAAGCTCATTACGACCATCCTGATGCCTCATGATGGTGGTCTCTCATTCATCCAGTGGCAAATATGATCTTCCACAGATGGGGTCAACCGTGCTGTGATCTGTTCACCTCTCCCCACAGCAGCAACTCCAGTAGGTTGTATGCCCTAACTCCCTCACAGTGACGTTCACTCAGCGCTCCAGTTGAAAAGTAAAGTAATCCTCATTGCCCTGTTCTGGTCTCGGCAAGTGTGGATGTTCTTCGTGTTTCACTGTTGCATTCATTGCATTTGGGTTATTTTCTTGCAGGTAGCCCTCAGTCAGCCTGATTATCAAAGTCTTGGGTCCTGTATCGGTTGCTGTCTCATCTTCCATGACATCAGGTAGTCAGGGGTATAAAGAATTCAGCCGATGCCATTACATCAGTCTTTCTTGCCGTTCGGTGCACGAAGCAGAAGCAGTTCGCAAGTGCCGGTTGGCCAACTCCTGAAATTTTCGTTTTCGAGTTTCGGATCCGAAGTCTTCAACTAAGCTAAGTACCCCATTGGGGATCCTTTTTCTTGCTCTAAACCGATGTCAGTAAAAGTGAACAATCGTATTTCTTCTCGAAAGCAAATACCTCATAAAGATTTTCATTCATACTGCATTCCTTGCTTAGGCCCAGACCACAACGTACCTTGCTGTTAGTTTTGTGCCTTGTTCAAACCTCAAACTATTCATCTTCGGTACATTTTCGCATCTAAATATTTTGGTACCCGGTTCAGTTATCCAGAAATGGCTTCGGTAAGCCACCCGACTACTGACATTCCGAAAAAACGCAAAGATAAAGGTCCAAAGCTGACACTTCTCCTAAGCTAGTTCGCCGGTACTCAGTGAGGCAATTTCTCAGCCCTTAATACCTGCTACTTCAGATTCGCAGACCTCTACTGAGACCCATTCAGAGTCCGGTATGCCGCGAGATGCTTCTTCGACTGTGAAACCTGTGGATATCTCTACCTTAGATGGGTCCAGAGCCACTGTGCAGGCACTGGCTTCTGAGGGTGTATTCAGGCCTACTGACTTGCATATTAAACTGACACCATCTTCTTCTTCAAGGCCTAAAACTCGATCCATGCCTAGAAAACCGACGCCCAGACCACATGGTCAGGCCCCTATGCCTAAAAAACAAATAAGAATGGCTGAAGGCCTTATTACTCTAATTAGGGGAAGCCACCCTTCTCCCTCTGAGACCTAGAACTGATTTTCCTTCTGATTCTTCTGATCAAGACTCTGAAATTTCTGATGTTCTTCATCTCACATTGCTGCAGTCCTTACACTTGGGTAGTCCGCTGTCCTCGGTCGGCCCGAATATCAAAGTATAAGGCTGACGTCAATCAAGGCGCATTAGACTGACATCAGGACGTCAGGGTACAAATGCGCATGACCGACGCCATATCCTCAGTCTTTTTTGCCGCATGGTCCAATGCAGAAGCAGCGTTGCAAGTGCCGTTCGGCGTTCTGAAATTTTTCGAATTCGGAGTTTCAGACCGAGTCAAAGTTGGCTAAGTACCCCGTTGGGGAATATTTTAGTTTTTTCTTGCCTCAGTGGTTTACCGGATGTCAGAAAAAGTGAATAACTGTATTTCTTGTGGGAAACAGATACCGCATAGAGATTATCATACTTTGTGTATTCCTTGTTTAGGGCCTGAGCACGACGTTGTTGGGTGTCGCTTTTGTGCTAGATTCAATAAGCGCACTATTAAGAGAAGGTTAGATTGTGCCAGGTTAGTCTTCGGGAAGCGGTGCAATTATAATATGCCGTCGGATGCTCCGACGTCCGCTTCTTCGAAGAAGCGCAAGGACAAAGCAGCTAAGCCCAGGCAAGAAGAGCCGTCCGTACCGGACGAGGTTCTTTAGAGGTGTCGGTGGAGCCGGGGTTCCGCCGGAGGTTTCTCTGGAGTCCCAGGGGGAGACTTTGTTATTGCAGGATGTGGCCTCTCAGGAGGCAGGTCAGGCTGAAGGGGCTTCTCAGGTTACTGTACTCCCCTCCCTTCCTAGGGTGGTTAGGCCCTCTCCTTCTGTTTCCAAGGCTTCTCCCAGAGGCAGGCCAGGTTTAGCTTCAGTTGGTGTCACTCCTAGTTCTTCAGGATCTGTGCCCAAGAAGCATATGCTTAAAATGGCAGAAGATTTGATTACTTTGATTAGAGGCTCTTTGCCCCTCCTGATAAGAGACCTAGGGTGGAACCTGAGTTGGGGAGTTTTGAGCAGGCTTGGATGTTTCAGAGTCTTCGGCTGAAGACTTACAGGAGTATTCTCCTTATTCTGATTCTGATGTGGATGATTCTACTCCTTCTGCTTCACCTCCTGAGGATTTTTCTTTATCAGAGACACTTCATTCCATGAGGGAGCTTTTTAAGTGGGAAGGACAGGACTTCTCTGATTCCAGGAAAAGGCTTAGGAATTTTTGTTTTACCCCAGCATAGGCCTTTGGCTATACCTCCTGTTCTGGATGTTGTGGAAGATGTGTTTGCAGAGGCTTCTCTTAATCCTGATTCTTTGCCTCCTGCTCCTGTTAAACCGGATAGGTATTACAGGGTGCCTGAAGCTCATAAGTATCTTTTAAGAGTCCTAGGGCGGACCCAGAAACTGTTAGTCAGGGGCCTAAGGGTGTTAAGGCTTCTGTTGTTAAAAATCCGGTTCCTCCAGATAAAGAGGCCAGGGCTTTGGATAGATGGGGAAAGAAAGTCTATACTTCTTCCACCCTAGCTATGAGGGCTTTGAATTGCCAGTTTCACATGTTGAAATACCAAAACTATCTACTTTCTCAATTGAAGTCTAAGGTAGATGCTCTGGCGGAAGGTATTGAGTGTAAAGAGTTACAAGATTTAGTACATGTTTCTGAACAGGTGGGTAAGCATTCTTTGCAATGTGGTTTTGATGCTGTACAGGCCTCATCTAGGGTGGCTGCCACTGGGTCAGTTCTTCGCAGGCACGCCTGGCTGAGGGATCAGAATTTATCTGACCATGTTAAGACCAGGATTTTAGATGCTCCTTTACAATCTGATGTATTGTTTGGTTCACCTGTTGAGGCAGTCTTAAAGAAAATGGAAGACAAGGCTAAGTCTATGCAGACTGTTAAAGATTTTTTGCAGGTTCAGCCTCCGAAGTTTAGTAGAAATTGGCCTACCAAGGGGTGGACGTATCCTTCTTATGATTCCCAGTCTAGGGGTAGATCTAGACGTGGTAGGGGCAGAGCTCAGGGCTCTTTCAGGCCTAGAACAGGGAGTTCACCTGCACAGTCTTCGGGTGAGGGCAGGGGTCAGTCCTTTCGTAAACAGACCCAATGACCTACCTTTTCAGCTGCCAGAGCCTTCTCGTCTGGCAGCACCTTTGGGAGGAAGGTTGGCACTTTTCAAGGAAAATTGGAGTTTAATTACCCAAGACAGATGGGTATTGGATATCATACACCAAGGTTACAGGTTTTATTTCCATACTTTGCCTCCTTTCAAAGGCATGCCAGACGTTCCTCCTCAGCAAAGAATAGAGGCTCACAAACAAATTTCTCTGTTAATTCAAATAGGGGCCATACAGCCGGTCCCTATGCCAGAAGTGGGCCTAGGATTTTATTCTCGCCTGTTCCTAGTACCAAAGAAGGGGAACACGTGGAGACCAATTTTGGATTTATCTATCCTCAACACTTATCTGGACATTCCCAAGTTCAAAATGTTGACGTTACAACAGCTTTTACCTCTGCTGGGCAAAGATCATTGGATGGTAACTTTGGATCTCAAGGAGGCTTACCTTCATGTTCCTATCAGACTGAGTTGCAGGAAGTATCTGCGTTTCGGCTGGGACTTCTCATTATCAGTTCTCTGCATTGCCCTTTGGCTTATCTACTGCCCAGAGTGTTCACGAAAGTTCTGGCTCCAGTGATAGCTTTCTTCAGGCTAAAAGGAATACAGATCTATCCTTATTTGGACGATTGCCTGATTCTGGCTCAAGGAAGGGACGAGCTTCTTCATCATTTGGAATATGTGATAGCAGTGCTAAGATGCCTGGGGTATTCTGTGAACGAAATAAAGTCCAGTCTAGTACCCTCTCAGGACATGTGCTTTCTGGGTGTAAGACTGAATACAGCATCCCAGATGGCCTTTTGACCCCGGACAAACAAAAGAATCTTTCCCTTTACTTTCATCAATTGTCTCATCAGTCCAGGCTGACTGCAAGGACAGTCCTTCAAGCCTTGGGGTTCATGGCATCTTGTATTCTGGTGCTTCCCAATGCCAAACTGCATATGAGGAAGCTACAATGGTATCTCAAAATGTATGGACACAGCACTGCCAGGATCTGGACACTGTCATTCAGATAATACCTTGCATTCAAAAGGAATTTTTGTGGTGGGCTCAGGAATGTCACCTAAACAAGGGACTCTCTGTGACCCGGCCAGAGGCGAGTCAGATTCTAACGACAGATGCCTCAGACAAAGCTTGGGGAGCTCATCTAAATGGAAAGTGGATACAAGACAAGTGGCCTGCCAGACTACAACATCTACATATCAACTTGAAGGAGATGTTAGCAGTCCAGTTTGCATTAATAGCTTTCAAGGATTTACTTCTTCCAGGGCAGGTGTTGGTTCTAACAGACAACACAACTGTCATGTGGTACATCAACAAGCAAGGGGGAACACATTCTTATCCTCTATGCAGGCAAGCAATGATTTTGTGGGAGACTGCTCTCAGTTTACAGCTAAATCTTCAGGCAAGGTTTCTGCCGGGAGCACAGAACTCCTTAGCAGATGTGTTGAGCAGATGAATTATGGATCCCCACGAGTGGAAATTGGATCCTCATGTATTTCAGAAATTGACAGTGTCATGGGGAACTCCAGACATAGATCTGTTTGCTTCTCCACTAAACCACCAGCTGCCAAAGTTTTGCACGAAAAGGTTTCATCCCACAGCTTGGAAAGTGGATGCTCTTTCTTTCAATTGGAGCAATCTTCATGTGTATGCCTTTCCTCCTCTGCCTCTCCTCCCAAAGGTACTTCTAAAGGTCAGACAGGACAAGCCAAAGATGATTTTAATAGCTCCAGATTGGCCTCGACAGCACTGGTACCCATTACTGAGAAGTCTGGTACGGGAGCCTCCATGGCCTTTGCCTTCGATTCCACACCTGTTGTCTCAGGAGGACAGTCATTTACTCAATGTCAAGCTTCACTCTCTTCACCTAACAGCCTGGCATATTCTGTTTTGAACCATAGGGGGTCTCAACTTCCACAGCAAGTTTTGAATGTTATTTTGGAAGCTAGAAGGCCTAGTACAAGGAAAGTGTACGCAGATAAATGGAAGAGATTTTTATTTTGGAGTGCAGCAAAGGATTTTGATGTTTCTGAGCCTAATTTAAGTGTGGCTCTTCAATATCTTACTGAGTTACTGGACAAAGGTTTGTCCTTCTCTTCTATTAAGGTTCATGCTGCAGCAATTTCGGCTCACTATGACTGTGACCCACCATTGTTTTCTCATCCTTTGTTCAAGCAATTTCTTAGAGGGGCAAAGAATATAAGACCCCCACGTAGAGCTCCTACTCCTGCTTGGGATCTCAATTTTGTGTTGGAGAAACTCACTCTACAACCTTTTGAGCCTGCAGCTACTATCGAGTTGAAATATTTATCATGGAAGACTGCTTTTTTGTTGGCCATTACCTCTGCAAGAAGGGTTTCTGAATTGCAGGCCCTTATGGCGGTTGAGCCTTTCTTAATTTTGCATAAGGATAGGGTATCTTTGCATACTAATCCTTCCTTTATGCCTAAAGTGGTTTCTAGTGTGGCTTTAAACCAAACTATTCATTTGCCTACTTTTTATGCAAATCCCCAAAATAAAGGGGAAAAGATTTTGCACACTTTAGATGTACACAGGCAGTTGCGATATTATTTGAGCAGAACTAAAGGGTTCAGGCAGTCTCAGCAGTTATTTGTTTCTTTTGCTTTGAGTTCTCAGGGCAAGCCTGTGTCAAAGCAAACTATTTCTAAGTGGATTGGGTTTTGCATTGCTTTCTGTTATTCCCATCATGGCAAGGAGATTCCAGCTGGGATTAGGCCTCATTCCACTAGGGCTACTGCCACTGACAGCTTTTTAAGGGGGGTGGCAACTAAAGATATTTTGGAGGCAGCTACTTGGAGTTCAGTGCATACTTTCTCTAAGCATTATCACCTTCCACTTTACTCTAAATCTAGGGCTGGTTTTGCCACTGCTATTTTACAGGGCATTTTGGCAGCTCCTGCTTCTTTATAGTTTTGCCATCCTCCCTTACCTCTGCTTTGGGATTCTACCCAAGTGTAAGGACTGCAGCAATGTGAGATGAAGAACATAGTACAGTTTTGTACCTACCATAAATGTAGATGTTCGAAGATCCACATTGCTGCAGTCCAATTTACCCTCCCTCCTTCCCCTCTATATTTAGAGGCGGTTGTGTGGGTTGGGTTGTAAATATTGTGTATATTGTATATATTGTACATATTATTAGTGCAAGGGTGGTTGGTTGGTTGTTTGCTGTCTTTTGGTTTTGACCTTTCTTTTTAGGGTCTTCTGACATCTGGGGCAAGAAAAGACTGAGGATATGGCGTCGGTCATGCGCATTTGTACCCTGACGTCCTGATGTCAGTCTAATGCGCCTTGACCGACGTCAGCCTTATACTTTGATATTCGGGCCGACCGAGGACAGCGGACTACCCAAGTGTAAGGACTGCAGCAATGTGGATCTTCGAACATCTACATTTATGGTAGGTACAAAACTGTACTTTTTCTCTGATGACCAGGAGTGCCCTTATCTAGCTATGAGGATTCTGATGCGGAGGCCTCCATTCCGTCTGCTTCCCCTCCAGAGGATTTCTCTTTTGGTGAAACCTTGCATACTCTTGGGGGCCATTTCCACTGGGAAAGCCAGGATTACTCTAACTCCAAAAATAGGCTTAGGGAATTCTTACTTGCACAGTGTGTCACTTCTGGAACCATGGCACCTGCCTCAGACCCCTGCCCTGCTGTCCCAGCAGGAGGGCCAGATTCTGCACACACAGCTTCAAACCCTGAGCCTTGCAGCCTGGCTAATTTCATGATCTCTCTGTTACTATCCCTCAGTAAGCAAGTGATGGATTCTGGAGGCAAGGAGGCCTAATACTAGAAAATCATAGGCTGAAAAATGGAAAATATTCTGTTCCTGGAACCAAACACAGGGGATGGACACAACACTCCCCAATTTACCACACATTCTTCAATACTAAACTGAGATGCTTCACAAGGGCCTTTCCTTTTCTTCCATCAAAATTTATGCCTCAGCCATTTCAGCTCATTATAATTCAGAGCCAGCCCTCTTCTCTCATCCACTGCTGAAGCAATTCCTCAGAGGGGCCAAAAACTTAAGACCACCCAAGGTAGCCCCTACTCCAGCCCGGGACCTTAACTTTGTATTGGAAACACTCACTCTCCCTCCCTTTGAGCCAGCTGCAAATTTAGAGTTGAAATTCCTTTCATAGAAAACAGCCTTCCTTCTAGCAATCACTTCAGCAAGAAGGGTGTCTGAATTACAGGCCCTCATGGCAGTGGAGCCTTTCATCATCTTTCATGAGGACAGGGTGTCCCTCAGAACCAATCCCTCCTTTATGCCCAAGGAGGTATCCAGTGTGGCACTTAATCAGTCCATTTGTTTGCCAACCTTCTTTTCTAATCCACAGAACAAAGGGGAACGAATACTGCAGTTTTTGGACGTGCACAGACAACTTAGATTTTACTCGGACAGGAATAAGCCTCTCAGGAAATCTGAACAGTTGCTGGTGGCTTTTGCTGCAGGGGCAGAAGGGAAGGCCATTTCAAGGCAAACCATTTCTAAGTAGATAGGCTATTGCATTCATTTTTGCTATAAGCACCATGGAAAACCTACTCCACAGGGGATAAGACCACATTCAACCAGGGCTGCATCTACCTCTACAGCCTTTCTCAGAGGTACATACCTTCACCAAGCATTACCACTTGCCAATTTTTTCTAAATTCAGAGCTGGTTTTGCTACTGCAGTCTTGCAGGGCCTTATAGCTGGTCCTAATGCTATCTAATTGCTTCCTCCCTTCCTTAGCTTTGGGAATCTACCCAAATGTAATGACTGCAACAGTGAAACACGAAGAACATAGTACAGATGTTCATCGTGTTTCACTGTTGCAGTCATTACACTTGGGTTATCCTGCTGGCAGGCGACCTGTAGTCGGCCCGAGTTCCAAAGTCTTGGTCTGGCGTCGGTTGCTGTCGCCTCTTCCCTGACGTCAGTGTGCCAGAGGTATAAAAGTTGCAACTGACGCCATTTTCTCAAGTCTTTCTTGCCGCGCGGTGCCCGAAGCATAAGCAGTTTGCAGGTGCCGGTCGGCCGACTCCTGAGATTTTCAAAATTGAATTTCAGAACTGAAGTCTTCGATAAAGCTAAGTACCCCATTGGGGAAACTTTTTCTTGCTCCAGACCGATGTCAGTAAAAGTTAATAATTGTATTTCTTGTGGGAAGCAAATACCTCATAAGGACTTCCACTCTTACTGCATTCCTTGCCTAGGCCCTGACCACAACGTCACTAGTTGTCGGTTTTCTGCTAGATTTCATAAACGCACTATTAAACGTCTGTTTGATTTTGCTTTACATTATTTTGGATGAAGATTTAATTACATAATGCCATCGGAACAACTGATGACCGGAATGTATAAAAAACGCAAAGACAAAGAAAAAGACAGGTATCCGAGGTCCAAAACCGACGACGAAGCCTCTTCTAGGCCAGTCGCCGGTTCTCAGTGAGGCGCTTTCGCAGCCCCTGACACCTGCTACCTCAGAGCCACAGGCCACAACCGACAGCCATGTGGAGACACCAAGGCCTGTGGAAACTCAAGGTATTGGGCCTACGGAAAATATACCCTCAGATGGGTCCGGAGCCGCTGAGCAGGCACCGGCTTCTGAGGGTGTTTTCAGACCTTCACAGCTTACAATTAAAGCTACTACAGCAGCAAAGTCAAAAATACCATTAAAGACAAAGAAACAAGTGCAGCATTCTCCAGAACAGTCATCCATGCCTAAGAAACAGATGCTTAAAATGGCCGATGACCTTATTACTTTAATCAGGGGCTCCCATCCCCCTCCTGACAAAAGGCCTAGGCAAGACACTGATTATGAGTCCTCTGATCAGGTTTCCATTTCTTCTGATTCTTCCTCTGACCAGGGCTATTCTCTCCCTCCCTATGAAGACTCTGATGCTGAAGAGTCTATTCCTTCAGCCTCACCGCCTGAGGATTACTCTTTTGGGGAAACCCTGCACACCATGAGTGTACACTTCCACTGGGAGAGCCAGGATTACTCAGAATCCAAGAAAAGGTTCAGAGATTTCCTTCTATTGCCTCAGCACAGGCCCTTGGCTATCCCCCCTGTGCTTGATATTGTTGATGATGTTTTTTCTGAATCCAGTCTGTCTCCAGATTCTTTACCCCCTGCACCAGTAAAGCCAGACAGGTACTACAGGGTCCCTGACTCTCATAAATTTCTTTACAAAAACCCCACTATGGACCCAGAAACTATTTCTCAGGGTCCAAAAGGGGTTAAAGCTTCCACTGCCAAAAATCCTGTTCCCTCAGATAGGTATTCCAGAACTCTGGACAGATGGGGGAAACAAGTTTACACTTCTGCTACTTTAGCTGTAAGAGCTTTAAACTGTCAGTTTCACATGCTTAAATATCAGCAGTATATCATGTCATTGTTAAAGCAGAAAATGGTTACAAATACAGAAGGTCCTGACTGTAAAGAAATGCAGGATTTATTGCATGCAGTTGAACAAGTGGGAAAGCATACTCTGCAATGTGGTTTTGATTCATTAGAGGCTTCTTGTAGAGCCGTAGTTACAGGCTCAGTTATTCGAAGACGTGCTTGGTTGAAAGAACAAAGTTTACCTGACCATGTTAAAATGAAATTATTGGATGCTCCACTACAGCATGATACTTTGTTTGGTGTTAAGGCAGAAGAGGTTTTAAAGAAAATGGAGGATAAAGCAAAGTCAATGCAAACTGTGAAAGATTTCTTACATGTTCAGCCACCTAGATTTAGCAGGAACTGGCCTTCAAAAAATTGGTCCTTTCCAGTGTCAGACAGGCCACAAAGAGGCAGATACAGACGCCCAAGAGGCAGATCTCAGCCCCAAGGCTCCTACAGACCTAAACAATGGGGTTCTTCAGCCCCCAAAGGAGGAGAAGACAAATCACAACCTTATAGAAAACAGTCACAATGACTTCCCTATGCAAATGCCAAGCACTTACCAGTTGACAGCACCCTTAGGGGGAAAGCTAGCACTTTTCTCAAAAAATAGGCACATGATCACCCAAGACCAATGGGTGTTGAATATAGTTTCTCAAGGGTACAGTTTCCACTTCCACACGCTTCCAAAACCAAAAGGTATGCCAAACCTGCCTCAAAACCAATGGGCAGAGGCACAAAACCAGATTGCAGTTCTTATGGATATGGGAGCTATTCAAAATGTCCCACAAGAACAGGGCCAAGGATTTTACTCACGACTTTTCCTAGTACCCAGAAAGGACAAAGCATGGAAACCAATACTGGACCTGTCAATCCTAAATACTTTCCTGGATGTTCCAAAATTCAAAATGTTAACACTACAACAACTCTTGCCCATGCTGGGCAAAGAGGCTTGGCTAGCTACTTTGGGTCTCAAGGAGGCAAACCTGCATGTCCCAATCAGAAAATCGTGCAGAAGATACCTCAGATTTATAGCAGGCTCAAATGTATTATCAATTCTCTGCACTGCCCTTTGGCTTATCTACTGTGCCCAGGGTCTTCACAAAATGCCTGGCACCAGTAATTGCAGTTTGCAGGCAAAAAGGAATTCCAATATATCCCTACTTGGACGACTGCCTTATTCAAGCAGAGAGCAAGGACATTCTTCTAAAGTACCTGGAGTTTGTAAAAAGATTACTAATTTGCCTAGGGTACACAGTAAACGAAAAAAAATAAAAACTAGTGCCCCCTCAAGAGATAATATTCCTGGGTGCAAGCTTGAATACAACTACCCAGATGGCTTATCTCACACCAGACAAACAACTGACTCATTACTGTCAAATGATAGCAACAAAGACCCAGCTCCCTGCAAGAAAAATTCTGCAGGCCCTGGGTTTCATGGCATCTTGCATGCTACTAATTCCATATGCCAAACTGCATATGAGGAAACTACAGTGGTATCTAAAAAGTGTTTGGACTCAGCATTGTCACAGCCTAGAGACAATCATAACCTTGATTCCTCTGCCTACAACAGGAGTTTCGATGGTGGTCACAAGCCTGTCACCACAACAAGGGACAGCCGTTCACCTTACCTATAGCCAGGCAGACAATAACAACGTATGCATCGGATTACGCCTGGGGAGCACATATGGCAGGAAAATGTATTCAGGGCACGTGGCCCAAGGAACAACTGCATCTTCACATCAATTAAAAAGAGATGCTAGCTGTACAGAATTTCGATGGTGGTCACAGGCCTGTCACCACAACAAGGGACAGCCTTTCACCTTACCTACAGCCAGGCAGACAATAACAACGTATGCATCGGATTACGCCTGGAGAGCACATATATCACAGGAAAATGTATTCAGGGCACGTGGCCCAAGGAACAACTGCATCTTCACATCAATTAAAAAGAGATGCTAGCTGTACAGAATGCCCTGCCAGCCTTCAAGGACCTAATACATCCAGGACAATTATCAAAGAAACCATAGTCAAAAACCTTTCCAAAGCAAACTTCAAACTACTTGCATCCGAAGTGGAAAGCTTATACGGAATCCTACACCAAGGCACTCTATATGCATCTTCAGGATTGCATGGACCGTGCTATCCCAAATAAAACCAAGACTCCTTCCTCAAGCAAGAAGAAACCAGTCTGGTGGACCCAGCCATAAGCAAACTTTACAATAAAAGGAGGAGACTTGTACAAAAAAAGGCCAAATCTCAAGTAGAAAAATCATCCCTGATCAGCATTAGTAAGAAATTGAGGGCCCTCATCAAGTCAACTAAAGCTAATTTTGAAAAGAAATTTGCCAAGGATAACCATAAGGCCTTCTATGGCTACGTCAAAAACCTAAATGGCAATGCTCAGGTCTGTTCTGAGCTAGTACAAAATGGAACAAAATACACTGACCCTTCTGACATTGCCAACATCTTGGCTGACAGGTTCAGTGCAAATTCCCCTTCACCACCATCTACAGGGCCTATTACCATTCTAGGGGATTGTGCAAGTCCAATTATTACTGATACGTTGGTTAACAAGGCTCTATCTAAAGCTAAAAACACTGCCTCCATGGGACCAGATGGTGTCCCAGGCTGTGTCATCTGAGCTCCAAAAGGAATCAACCCCGCATCTTAATACCCTGTTCAGTCTCAGCCTCTCCACAGGATATGTGCCCATAGAATGGCGCATGGCAATGGTGGTCCCACTACACAAGGGTGGGGCCACAACTGACCCTGGGAGCTACCGACCAATAAGCCTGACCAGTCTGATCTGTAAGGCTATGGAGCAAATCATTATGGAACTCATAAATGGAGAGATTGGGAACCTCCAGTCGCTGGACCCCACACAGTTCGGCTTCGTCAAGGGCAGATCATGCCTCCTGAACCTGATGGATTTCTTTGAGACAGTTACTCAGGCTATAGATAAGGGAAAGGAGGTACACACGGCTTACCTTGACCTTGCTAAAGCATTTGACACCATTCCCCATTCAGGTATTATTGATAAGCTCACCAGCCTGGGCATAAACCCTTATGTTACAAGATTGATCGCAAACTGGCTCTCAGACAGATCCCATAAAGTAAGAGTAGCGGGATCTATGTCCGAATCCAGGCCAGTAACGAGAGGTGTGCCTCAGGGCTCTGTCCTGGGGCCCCTCCTGTTTGGCATATACTTCTCAAGAAGTACAGGCAAGCACGGAAGGGCTGTGGCTGACTAAGTTTGCGGACGACTGCAAACTGGGTGCTATAATAGAGTCTCCGGCCGACATGGAGATCCTCCAGAAGGGCCTAAATGAGACTGATGCATGGTGTCAAAGCCATGGTCTCAAGCTAAATGCAAAAAAATGCGTAGTAATCCCCTTTGGAAAAAACAGAGTACCCGCAAACTACAACATGGGAGGTAATCCCCTGAAATCTGAAGAAGAAATAAGGGATCTAGGGGCCCAAGTAGATAGTCAGCTTTCCTTTGATAACCATGTTGCCAAAGTGGTTAGAAAATCCTTCTATGTGACCCATCTGTTCATGAAAGGGTTCGCATCAAGATCTAAGGATGTAATGGTGCCCCTCTACTCTTCCCTCATCAGACCCATTATTGAGTACAATGCACCAATTGGAATGTACCTGGCTAGACATCTCCAGCAGCTGGAGAGACCACAAAGGTACCTAACCAAGAGGATTACTGGCCTCAAACAGTTGCCCTATGCAGCACGATTGAAAAAGCTAAGACTGTTCTCTGTTGCATACGGCTTTCTCAGAGGCGATCTCTGTCCAACGTACAGAGCCATGTCCAACCCAGAATTGTTGAACATGCTCCATCTTAGCAAAACCAAATCTACTCGAGCTACACGCTCTAGGGATATAAACCTCAACACAACAATGAATAGAACATGCTGGAGGGATAGATTCCCTTTGCAGAGACTTCCCTTACTATGGAACAGGGTTCCGATCTACATAAGACAGAGCCCCTCACTATCACTTTTCAAGAGGAACCTTGATAAGTGGATGGGTAACAGAAAGTTCATACCGGGATCACACCAACAGCACTACTAGATAGGGGCCAAGGGTACTAGCTGCTAGTACAAGGGTCTAGGGAACTGCTAAAAGGGCAGTGAATACTGCACAATGTGGCTGGGCTAATATATGCCTTCGGGCAGATAGCCCAGTACCAACCTATGAAGCTATTAATAAAGACAGACAATACCACAGTTATGTGGTACATAAACAAGCAAGGAGGCACACATTCCTACCCCCTATGCAGACAAGCCATGACTTTGAGGAACACAGCACTGACTTACCAGGTACATCTGCAAGCACAATTCCTGCCAGGAACAAAAAATGCATTGGCAGACGGACTAAGCAGAAATCTCATGGATCCTCACGAATGGAAGCTAAATCCGCAAGTGTTCAACATGATAACAATGGAATGGGGACGCCCAGACATAGATCTATTTGCTTCCTCTCACAATTGCCAATTACAGAAATTTTGCACAAGGACTTATCATTCTCAAACATGGAAAGTGGATGCTCTATCTTTCAACTGGAAAAATCTGACAGTCTATGCCTTCCCTCCGATGCCCCTTCTCACCAAGGTGCTTCTAAAAGTCAGACAAGAGAGGCCAAAAATGACCCTGATTGCACCAGACTGGCCACGCCAGCACTGGTACCCAATCCTAAAGATTTTGTCCTAAGGCCCGCCTTGGCCTCTACCTCAAATCCCTCATCTTCTGACACAGCAAAACAATCAGATTCTGCACAGTCAACTCAGAACCTTAAACCTGGCAGCATGGCAGATAATATAGCCACTCAGTCTGCACCTCTCTCTAAAGCTGTTATGGATGTAATTTTAGAAGCCAGGAGACCCAGCACTAGAAAATCTTATGCGGAAAAATGGAAGAGATTCTGTGCTTGGAACGAGGCACAAGGCCTCGACCCACTGATCCCTAATATGCCTCAGATTTTACAATACCCGACTGAGATGTTGGACAAAGGCCTATCTTTTTCTTCTATTAAAATCCATGCCTCTGCCATTTCAGCTTATTACAATACGGATCCACTTATTTTTTCACATCCTTTACTATGACAGTACCTCAGAGGGGCAAAGAATATAAGACCCCCTAGGAGAGCACCAGTACCTACTTGGGACCTCAATTTTGTTTTAGAAAAACTAACACTGCCTCCTTTTGAACCAGCCAGCACAGCTGATCTAAAATTCTTGTCATGGAAAACTGCTCTGCTCCTAGCAATAACTTCAGCAAGAAGAGTTTCAGAGTTACAGGCATTGATGGCTGTGGAACCTTTCCTCATTTTTCACCAGGACAGGGTTTCTCTAAGGACGAACCCAACATTCATGCCAAAAGTGGTCTCCAATGTGGCCTTAAACCAATCTATTAATTTGCCTACTTTCTACCCAAATCCCCAGAATAAAGGGGAAAGACTTATGCACTCTTTGGATATTCACAGGCAGCTACGATTTTACTTGGACAAAACAAAAGCTTTCAGAAAAACTGAGCAACCGTTTGTAGCATATGCTGCAGGATCACAAGGAAAACCTATTACAAAGCAGATGTTATGCACAACATGGCAAATCTGTGCCTAAGGGCATTAGGCCTCATTCTACCAGAGCAGCAGCCACTTCAGCAGCTTTCCTCAGAGGGGTACCAACCAAAGACATTTTAGAAGCTGCATCCTGGAGCTCAGTGCACACTTTTACCAAGCACTGCCACCTACCTCTCTACTCCAAATCCAGAGCAGGCTTTGCCACTGCAGTTCTGCAGGGCTTGTTAGCCTCGCCAAATCCAATCTAGACCCAGCCACCCTGCCTAAGCTTTGGGATTCTACCCAAGTGTAATGACTGCAACTGTGAAACACGATGAACATAGTACAGTTGTGTATCTACCATAAATGTAGATGTTGTATTCACTGTTGCAGTCCAGGTTACCCACCCACCATCCCCCTCTTTGCTGGGACTATTCTGTACTTCTGAACTCTATACAACCTATGTGGTGTATTTGCTTTTAGAAGAAGAAAATGTTTTTATGACATATGCATGTTTGTTTGGCATATTTTTATCTTTACAGCCTTCATATCTGGGGGCACCTGACATCTGGGGCAAGAAAAACTGAAGAAAATGGCATCGGTTGCAACTTTTATATCCCTGGCGCACTGACGTCAGGGAAGAGGCAAGAGCAACCGATGCCGGACCAAGACTTTGGAACTCAGGCCGACTACGGGTCGCCTGCCAGCAGGATAACCCAAGTGTAATGACTGCAACAGTGAATACACTCAAACATCTACATTTATGGTAGGTACACAACTGTACTTTGTGTACACTTACCATAAATTTAGATGTTTGAGTGTATTCACTGTTGCAGTCCTGGATGTTCATCGTGCATACAGCTGCAGTCATTACAGATGGGTTATCCTGCCGTCAAGTGGGTCCTCGGTCGGCCGAATTCCAAAGTCTAGGTCCGGCGTCAGTTGTCGTCGCTTCTTCCCTGACGTCAGTGCGGCAGGGGTACAAAAGAGGCAGCCAACGCCATTTTCTCCAGTCTTTCTTGCCGCGCGGTGCCCGAAACAGAAGCAGCAAGTGCCGGTCGGCCAGCTCCTGAGATTTACGAAAGTATTTCAGCCAAAGTCTTCTTTAAAGCTAAGTACCCCATTGGGGAAACTTTTCTTGCCTCAGACCGATGTCAGACAAAGTTAATAATTGCATTTCACGTGGGAAGCAAATACCGCATAAGGATTTCCACTCTTTCTGTATACTTTGTTTAGGCCCAGACCACGACGTCTCGCCTGCCGTTTTTGTACTAGATTCAACAAGCGCACTATTAAGCGCCGGGCGGAGTTCGCCCTTCATTATTTTGGCAAAAAATTTAATTATATCATGTCGTCGGATACTCCGACTCCAGTTTTGAGCAAAAGACGCAAAGATAAGGACCGACATCCGAGGTCCGCACCGACTTCTGAGACCACGCTTAGGCCGACTACCGGTTCTCTGGTTCTCAGCGAGGCACCTACGCAGCCCCTGAGTACCGATGAAACTACATTACCGGTGACTTCAGTACCCGAGGTTGCAGGCTCCTCGGTCCCCATTCCTACTGCAAATACCGACGCCACTCTTGGGGAAACTCAGAATTTAGACAGGCCTGCCATTTCTGAAGGCGTCTTCAGGCCTTCCTCCTTCTCTATTAAATCTTTCACTAAATCTAAAGCAGCCATGAAAACCAAAAAACAGGGTCCTGAGACCTCCTCTCAAGGCCCCATGCCTAAAAAGCAGATGCTTAAAATGGCTGAGGATTTGATTACTCTTATCAGGGGTTCTCAACCCCCCTCTGACAAAAGACCCAGATTAGAGGAAGACTACCCTTCCTCAGATAAAGCTTCTATTACCTCAGAACACTCTGAGGACCAGGATTATGCCTATTCCCCTTTCGAAGACTCTGATGCTAAGGAGTCTATTCCCACGGACTCCCCCCCTGACGACTACTCTTTTGGGGAAACCCTGCATACATTGAGGGAACAATTTCACTGGGAAGGCCAAGATTACTCAGATTCCAAGAAAAGGCTCAGGGAATTTCTACTGCTCCCCCAGCATAGGCCCCTGGCTATCCCTCCTGTTTTAGATATTTTGGATGATATGTACACAGAAGCCAGCCTTAATCCAGATTCTTTACCTCCAGCTCCTGTTAAACCAGACCGGTATTACAGGGTTCCTGATTCTCACCAGTTCCTATATAAAAGCCATACTGCTGACCCAGAAACTATTTCACAGGGTCCCAAGGGAATTAAGGCCTCTACTGCTAAAAACCCATTACCTTCAGAGAGAGATTCCAGAGCATTAGAAAGGTGGGGGGAAAAGGTGTATACCTCGGCCACTTTAACCATGAGGGCATTAAACTGTCAATTTCGTATGTTAAAGTATCAACAGTTTTTGTTATCTCAGTTGAAAAGCAAAATGACACAACCAGAACAACCAGATTTGAAAGAGTTGCAGGATTTGTTGCATGGTGCAGAGCAAGTGGGTAAACATACCTTGCAGTGTGGTTTTGATGCTTTAGAGGCCTCATGTAGAGCTGCTGTTACGGGGTCTGTTATACGTAGACATGCTTGGCTCAAAGAGCAAACCTTACCAGATTATGTCAAAGCAAAATTATTAGATGCACCACTTCAAAAAGATGTATTGTTTGGTGTTAAAGCTGAGGAGGTACTAAAGAAAAATGGAGGAAAAAGCGAAATCAATGCAATCAGTGAAAGATTTCCTGCAGGTACAACCTCCACGTTTCAGCAGAAACTGGCCTTCAAAAAATTGGTCCTTTCCAGCCACGGACAGACCTCAAAGGGGCAGATACAGACGCCCAAGGGGTAGAGGGCAACCTCAAGGATCTTACAGAGCAAGACAGTGGCAAGCACCAACCCCAAGAGGTGGAGAAGATAGATCACAGTCATTTAGAAAACAGACACAATGACTTCCCCCTATACCTGCCAAGCAAAGCTTTAATGGCAGCACCTTTGGGCGGAAAACTGGCATTATTCTCAAAAAATTGGCATATTGTTACAAAAGACAAATGGATTCTGGACATTATAGACAGAGGCTACAGGTTCCACTTTCACACCCTTCCAAAAATGAGAGGCATGCCAAACCTGCCACAAAATCAAAGGGCAGAGGCACAAAGACAAATTTCCGCTCTCATGGACATGAAAGCGATTCAAGAGGTACCTGCAAAAGAACAAGGTCAAGGGTTTTATTCTAGACTATTCCTAGTACCAAGGAAAGACAAAGATTGGAGACCTATCTTAGACCTATCCATCCTAAACACATATCTACAGGTGCCAAAATTCAAGATGCTCACATTACAGCAGCTTCTTCCCATGCTGGGCAAGGAGTCTTGGCTGGTAACACTGGACCTCAAGGAGGCATACCTGCATGTCCCTATCAGACAAGATTGCAGAAGATACCTCAGATTTCTTGCAGGTTCAACCCATTACCAATTCTCTGCATTGCCCTTTGGCTTATCTACTGCGCCCAGAGTGTTTACGAAATGCCTGGTATCAGTAATCGCCTTCTGCAGACTACAAGGAATACAAATCTACCCATATCTGGACGACTGCCTGATCCAAGCGGACAGCAAGGACATACTATTGCAGCATCTGGCGTTTGTAATAAAACTGTTAAACTTCCTGGGATACACAGTCAACAAAAAGAAATCAAAACTAATACCCTCTCAACAAATAATTTTCCTGGGTGCCAGCTTGAATACAACCACCCAGATGGCCTACCTCACGCCAGACAAACAAGGGCAACTGTCTCAATACTTCAGAAAAATGGCAACTTTCACCAGGCTAACTGCAAGGAAAGTCCTGCAGGCTCTGGGATTCATGGCATCTTGCATCTTGCATCCTACTAATCCCATGTGCAAAGCTGCATATGAGGAAACTTCAATGGTACCTAAAAAACTTATGGTCTCAACACAGCCACAGCTTGGAAACAATTATACCACTCATTCCATGCCTTCAAAAGGAATTTTTGTGGTGGGCTCAAGCATGCCAAAGAAACACAGGTCTCCCTTCCTGTGTACCTCAAGCAACTCAAATCATCACAACAGACGCCTCAGACTACGCCTGGGGAGCACACATGGCAGATCAGTGCATTCAGGGAAAATGGTCCCAAAAAGAGAAGCACCTACACATCAACCAAAAGGAGATGCTAGCTGTGCAAAATGCTCTTATGACCTTCAAAAACCTACTGCATCCAGGCCAGCTATTGATAAGGACAGACAACACCACAGTGATGTGGTACATAAACAAACAGGGGGGAACTCATTCATATACCCCCTGTGCAGGCAAGCCATGACCCTGTGGAACACAGCACTGGAATTTCAAATTCAACTACAGGCACAATTCCTGCCAGGGAAGGAAAACACACTGGTAGACAACCTAAGCAGAAATATGACAGATCCACACGAATGGAAGTTGCATCCTCAAGTTTTCACAAAGATAACTCAGGCATGGGGACAGCCAGACATAGATCTATTTGCTACCCACAGAAATTACCAGTTGAAAAAAATTTTGTTCAAGGACCTATCATCCACAGGCCTGGAAAGTGGACGCACTCTCTTTCAATTGGACAACATTGACAGTTTATGCCTTCCCGCCTCTTCCTCTACTGACCAAAGTTCTATTAAAAGCCAGAGTAGAGAGGCCACAAATGATTCTCATTGCTCCAGACTGGCCAAGACAATACTGGTATCCGCTCCTGAAGAGCCTGACACATTCCCCACCATGGATCCTACCTCTAGTCCCTCTTCTGTTGTCCCAGCACAACTACAAAACCCTTCACAGCCAGCTCAAAACCCTAAGTCTAGCTGCATGGAGAATTCCTTAATTTCCCAAAAGACTCTCCAAGTAGGTGCAGGATGTCATCTTGGAGGCCAGAAGACCTTCTACTAGAAAGGCCTACTCCACCAAATGGAAACTATTTTGTGCCTGGAATCAAGAAAAGGACCGGAATCCTTGGGTAATAAATATACCTCAAATTTTACAGTACCTAGCTGAGATGTTAAATAGTGGACTTTCCTTCTCCTCCATCAAGATCCAAGCTTCAGACATTTCTGCACAATACAACACAGATCCTCCTTTATTCTCACATCCTCTCTTAAGGCAGTTCCTCAGAGGAGCAAAAAATATAAAACCCCCAAGGAAACCACCAGTCTCTGCTTGGGACCTCAACTTCGTATTGGAAAAGCTGACCCTTCCCCCCTTTGAGCCAGCTTCTTCAACAGAACTACAATACTTGTCATGGAAAACAGCCTTTCTTCTGGATATCACCTCAGCACGCAGGGTTTCGGAGCTACAGGCCCTCATGGCTGTGCAACCATTCATCATTTTCCATCAGGACAGAGTTTCCTTACGAACCAACCCTACCTTTATGCCAAAGGTTGTATCCAGTGTAGCTTTGAATCAGACTATCCACTTACTTACCTTTTATCCAAATCCACAAAACAAAGGGGAAAGACTACTACATTCCTTGGACATTCACAGACAACTTCGTTATTATTTGGACAGGACAAAGCCATTCAGGAAATCCGAGCAACTCTTTGTGTCCTATGCTACAGGTGCTCAAGGAAAGGCTATTTCCAAACAGACAATTTCAAAATGGATAGCCCACTGCATACGCTTTTGTTACTCATTTCATGGAAAAACTGTGCCTGCATGCATCAGATCCCACTCCACCAGGGCCACAGCTACCTCTGCAGCTTTCCTCAGGGGGGTCCCTACCAAGGACATTTTGGAAGCAGACACTTGGAGTTCAGTGCACACTTTCTCCAAGCACTATCACCTTCCACTATACTCTAAATCTAGAGCGGGTTTTGCCACAGCAGTCTTGCAAGGCATCCTCGCTCCTCCTAGTTCCACTTAGTGCCTACCACCCTTACTTAGCTTTGGCATTCTTCCCATCTGTAATGACTGCAGCTGTATGCACGATGAACATAGTACAGTTTTGTACCTACCATAAATGTAGATGTTCGAGTGCTCATACAGCTGCAGTCCAGGTTACCCCCCCCCCCCTCTGTCCCCTCTTAGGACAGGCCTTATGACAAACACCTTATCATACAACCTATTTGGGGTATTCTTTTATGGTGTATTTGCTTGCAACTACTGTTTTTTTTTTATTTTTCTATATTGCATGTTTGCATAACATTATGTTTTGCCTTCCTTCTGGGGGCACCTGACATCTGGGGCAAGAAAAACTGAAAAAAATGGCGTCGGCTGCCTCTTTTGTACCCCTGCCGCACTGACGTCAGGGAAGAAGCGACGACAACTGACACCGGACCTAGACTTTGGAATTCGGCCGACCGAGGACCCGCCTGACGGCAGGATAACCCATCTGTAATGACTGCAGCTCTATGAGCACTCGAACATCTACATTTATGGTAGGTACAAAACTGTACTTTACCCTCCTTCCAGCTCCCTGACTTTTATTGACTATACCTCTATTCTTGCTTACTATGCTTAAAGCTTTCTGGTGTATTTACTTTTTTGTTGGAGGTGTAACCTTATATATATAATTGCTTCCCATTATGGGGGCACCTGACACCTGGGGCAAGAAAAACTGATGTAATGGTGTCGGCTGCTTGCTTTATACCCCTGACGTCATGGAAGATGAGACGGCAACCGACGCAGGACCCAAGACTTTGATAATCAGGCCGACTGAAGGCTACCTGCAAGTAGATACCCAAATGTAATGACTGCAACAGTGAATACACTCGAACATCTACATTTATGTTAAGTGTACACAACTTTACTTTTTCCTTCCTATGGTCTGACATAGTGTGTCCTCCTTGGACACTGGATCTCCCAGTCCAGACCTTCTGTTTCACACATCAGGGATGATTCATCTGGATATTGCAGGCCTCAAGTTGGCAGCATAGTTTTTCACTTTCAGTGATGGCTAGACACTCCAAGCTTTCCTCCGCAGTTTGCCAAATTATTTTTTCATTCCATAAACTCTCGACTAAGGAAGATTTATAAGAGCAAATTAAAGATGTTTTCCTTTTAGGCTCATAAGAGAGAGTTTGGAGCCTTTCACTGCACGGCAGTTTTAGATTTTCTTGCCTTCATTTTTCAGAGTGGGGCAAACTTCTCTTGTATCAAAGTTCAGTTAGCAGCTGTCTGTAACTACCACACAGGAAATAATGGTTCTCCTTTAGCGTCATCTAAGGTAGGCAAGGCCTTTCTTCAATACATCTTTCTACTTAGATCTCCTATTAGGGACCCCACTCCACCTTGGAACCTGACTTTGGTTGTTGTTGTCTTGCAGCTTTTCCCGGTTAGGGTCGCCACAGCGGAACTCCGGTCCGCTAATGTTTGGCAGTAGATTTTCACGAACGCCGAGGTGCCAGCTCGACGTTCAACCTTCAACTAAGGCATGCCCATTTACGCATGTCTTTCAAATGCCCAGCCAACCGCGGGGAGGACATTCAGATTCCACACAGAAGGCACTCCAGCCGAGAATCGAACAGGAGAACCTCTTGCTGTGAGGCAACAACACTACTGCTGCAGCACCGCGGAAGTCTGGAACCTGACTTTGGTATTACAGACATTCACCTTTTTAATTTCAGCTAAGGTAGACCTTAAGTTTCTGTCTTGGAAAACTGCTTTTCTGTGGCTATAACCTTAGCAAGATGAGTATCTGATCTCCAAGCACTCTGATACCACCATATTTTATAAGTTGCCTCTGAAACAAACCTCAGTCAAGTGATCAATTTACCAGTTTCCTTTCCCAAATTTGACAGTAAAAGTGAATATACCCTTCATCTTTTAGATGTACATAGGTAATTTTGCTTTTTCCTTCAATTTTAGGAAAACTGATAAATTGTCTCCTTTTCTAGTAATAAGATAGGAAGACAAATCTCAAAAGCTAAGCTAGCCAAATGGATAACTGATTGATTGTATTTCCTATGTTTATTCCTTGAGTGGCCTAACCTTACCAAGACAACCAAGAGCTCACTCAACCAGGTCACAGGCTACATCAGCTGCTTTTGGGCTAGAGCCTCCATTGATGACATTTGTGCAGCTGTCACATGGTCTAATGCTCATAATTTTCTCATTAGAAATTGGCTGTCATCTGTAGATAGAGAGCTGCATTTGGTTGTGGGATTCTCCAGAACATCCTTCCATGAGGGCCACCCAAGGTTATTGTAGCTGGGGACTCTGTCTCATTCATTGAGTAATGAATGAAAATGACCGCATCAGATGTAAAAGTACTCACCATAACTATGCATCTGTATTGTCCTTTTACATTTTTCCTCATCTTCCTTCCCACCTTCCCTCTATCCATGTCTGGGAGAGAGATCGAACAGAATTGTTGACAGGAACCATAGTTCCTGTTTGAGCTACTGATATTTCCGCTATCACTCTTCTGTCATTGCTATGTTGAGATACCTTGTTGTGATGTTGTATATTAGCAACAAAGTCGATCTGAGGTAATACAGTGGTCAGGAGGCATTATGGCTAAGGGAGGAGCTTGAGAGTCGGATCCTAGAGTCTGGAGAAAGTGGCCGTGTTGGATATGAGGATCAGACCTGAACTCCATTCGTTGAGGAAGAATGAAAATGCACAACACAGATGCATAGTTATGGTGAGTACATAACTTCTATTTATATACAAACTGATGGACATGTTCAGGTTTTTTTGTGTGTTTATGCATTATATGCGAAAGTTGTATTATAATTACAGACACCAAGAAAAGAAACAGTTGAAAGCTCTAGCAACAGCGATAGTGAATCAGGATCCTCATCAGACAGTTCGAGCGATGGTATGAGTAGTAGTAGTAGTAGTGATACAGATGATTTGGATGAAGAGGATGAGGATGATGAGGATCAGAGTCCTGAAGAAAGTGATGATGATGACGATGATGATGATGATGATGATGATGATGATGATGAAGAATCTGAT